>NC_034610.1:12721935-12725893 GCF_900095145.1 Mus pahari
GTCTCTAGCTGCATATGTAGCAGAAGATGGTCTAGTCAGCCATCATTGGGAAGAAAGCCCCTTGGTCTTGCAAGCTTTATATGCCCCAGCACAGGGGAACACCAGGGCCAAGAAAATGGAGTGGTTGGGTAGGGGAGCGGGGGGGGGCGTATAGGGGTCTTTGGGGATAGCATTTAAAATGTAAATGAAGTAAATACCTAATGAAAATTGGGGAAAAAAGACTAGAAATGTTCAAGAGAGAAAAAGAATCATGTAACAGAGCCCTGAACTCTCAACTAGTTCTGAAAAATGTTCATGTTAGATTGTAAAATAATATTTTAATATCCTCCCTAGCACATTTTAGTATGTCCCTGAACCAATTTTATTCATGTGTAATTTATGTTCCTATGTCAAACACCTGCAAGTTATAAATATATTAGTACAAAAACCTATTTTAAGGTTTTTATTAAATCAGAAGTATGTATGAGCACACTTACAGTTGAAGAAGTTAATGCAAGAGTTACTGGCTAGTTATGGTACAAAACTGAGCCAAGAAAAACATTCACTTCTTTATATACTGCAGCACTTGAAAATGTCTCTTTTACACTGTGCCCAGAACCACAGAATTTATCAAATAAATTTCCATACCCCACAAATCTAAGAAAAAGATACTATGAAACTGGCATTACAGTAAAAATAAAATACTAGTACTATGCAGTTGTATGCATGTTCAGGAAGAAACAAAAGGTCATATTTTGCAAATGATGAAAATAGTAACTTGCGGAAGATTTTTATTTAAAAAGTATCTCAATTAAAAAGTAGGGCAGTAATGAACCTTATGAGCATTTTATGCAAAAAGAGCAATGCCACATAAAATAAAACTTAAAAATGAGGGGATCCAGGTATTAAACCGACTTATGTTACTGTATTTTAAAAAATGTTAGAAAGAACATCTTCTGCTTGAAATATTTATTTATAATACCTACAACTAATCTTTTATTCTCATGGAAAAACTATTATGTCTGACTGCTTTTATCTACTCCATTAGCATACAGAGATAATGTTCAGCTAATTATCATTTCATGATAATTCAGCACTTTGGAACTCTATGTAACTTTGCCCTTTTCCCTGGGAGACATTTATCAATGTCTAGAAACATGTTGGGTTGCTATACTGGAATGGAAAGAGGACATGCAGCCATGCCACTGGCACCTAGTCTCTTGTTGATATGTACCAGGACTATTGTCAAACATTCAACAATAATCAGGACAGCCTTCAAAAAACAAAAAACAATGGCACAAATAATTATCTAGTCCCAGATATTAACAACACCAAAATTTGGACATCCTATCTTTTAGTTACTTTTCTGTTACCAAATAATAAAATACCTGGACAAATGCAAAAAAGGAAAAAGTGTTTATTTGGGCCCACAGTTCAAGACTATACTTCAACATGATGGGGAAGACATGATAGCAGGAAGGGAAGGCATGGTGGCAGGAACAGGAGACTGTTTTGGTAACATTGCATCCATAGTCAGAAAGAGCAAGTTCTTTGATCCTCTGACTCTCGTCTTTCTGTTACTTCTTCCACCATGTTCCCTGAGACTTACCTAACAACAGAAGCTATGTTGTGTATCTATCACTTGGGCTCCAAGTGATTGGCTTAGGCTTGGGCTTGGGCTTGGGCTTCAGTTTCTGGTTTGTTTTGTTTTGCTGTTTGTTTTGTTTTGTTTTCTAAGACAGGATTTCTCTGTGTAGCCATGGCCTTCCTGGAACTCACTCTGTCCACAGGGCTGACCTTAAACTCAGACATTCGCCTGCTCCTGTCTCCCGAGTGCTGGGATTAAAGGGAAACACCACCACCACATTGGAGGTTTGGGCTTTCTGTTGATGCAAAGAAAAGTTTCCTTGATGAAGAATGAAGACAACACATATCTATGGACATAAGAGCAAATATTTATAATGTAGTTAGGGATTATCCTAGTTTTAAAATGTAGTGGTTATAAGTTCTCCCCCAAGGTCCATGACATCACTAGCCCTGTGTTGTTGACTGGATTTCCAGTACCAGGCCTGATTTCCCTCCTGTTCATTACATCTTTAGTCTAATGAGAGAGCGATTAGTTAGAACATATACTCATAAAATTTCACCAACATGACTGTTAGAGATGAGCTAAACATTGGGAAAAAGATCTTTACCAACCCTACATCCAATAGAGGGTGAATATCCAACATATACAAAGAACTCGGGGCTGGAGGAATGGCTCATCGGTTAAGAGCACTGACTGTTCTTCCAAAGGTCCTGAGTTCAATTCCCAGCAACCACATGGTAGCTCACAACCATTTGTAATGTGATCTGATGCCCTCTTCTGGTGTGCCTGAAGACAGCTACAGTGTACTCATATAAATAAAATAAATAAATCTTAAAAAAAAAAAAAAAAAAAAAGAACTCAAGAAGTTAGACTCCAGAGAACCAAATAACCCTATTAAAAAATGGGGTACATAGTTAAACAAAGAATTCTTAACATGGAATATCGAACGGCTGAGAAGCACCTAAAGAAATGTTCATCCTTAGTCATCAGGGAAATGCAAATCAAAACAACCCTGAGATTCCACCCCATATCAGTCAGAGTGGCTAAGATCAAAAACTCAGGTGACAGCAGTTGCTGGTGAAGATGTGGAGAAAGAGGAACACTCCTCCATTGTTGGTGGAATTGCAAGCTGGNATAACCACTCTGAAAATCAGTTTGGCAGTTCCTCAGAAAATTGGACATAGTACTACCTGAGGACCCAGCAATACCACTCCTGAGCATATACCCCGAAGATATTCCAACATTTAATAAGGACACATGCTCCAATATGTTGATAGCAGCCTTATTTATAATAGCCAGAAGCTGGAAAGAACCCAGATGTCCCTCAACAGAGGAATAGATACAAAAAAATGTGGTACTTTTACACAACGGAGTACTAGTCAGCTATTAAAAACAATGAATTCATGAAATTCTAAGGCAAATGGATGGAACTAGAAAGTATTGTTCTGAGTGAGGTAACCCAATCACAAAAGAAAACACATGGTATGCACTCACTTATAAAGTGGATATTATTAGCCCAGAAGCTCGGAATACCCAAGATAGAATTCACAGACCACATGAAGCTCAAGAAGAAGGAAGACTAAAGTGTGAGTACTTCGGTCCTTCTTAGAAGGGGGAACAAAATACCCATGGAAGGAGTTACAGAGACAAAGTGTGGAGCAGAGACTGAAGGAAAGGCCATCCAGAGACTGCCTCACCTGGGGATCCATTCCATATACAGTCACCAAACCTAGACACTATTGTGGATGCCAACAAGTGCTTGCTGACAGGAGCCTGATATAGCTGTCTCCTGAGGGACTCTACCAGTGCCTCACAAATACAGAGGTGGATACTCTCAGCCAACCATTGGACTAAGCACAGGGTCCCCAATGGAGGAACTAGAGAAAGTACCCAAGGAGCTGAAGGGATTTGCAGCCCCATAGGAGGAAAAACATACTAACCAACCAGTACCCCCAGAGCTCCCAGGGACTAAACCACCAACCAAAGAGTACACATGGAGGGACCCATGGCTCCAGACTCATATGTAGCAGACGATGGCCTTGTCAGTCATCAATGGGAGGAGAAGCTCATGGTCCTGTGAAGGCTCTATGCCTCAGAGTAGGGGAATGCCAGAGCCAGGAAGCAGGAGTGGTTGGTTAGTAAGCAGAGGGAAGGGGAAAGGATTGGGGGCTTTCGGAGGGGAAACCAGGAAAGGGGATAACATTTGAAATGTAAATAATAAAAAATATAAAATAAAATAAAAATTAAAAAAGAAAAAGAAAAGAAATGAGCTGAACAAGAACAACAATAGACGCCGGGCGTGGTGGTGCACGCCTTTAATCCCAGCACTTGGGAGGCAGAGGCAGGCAGATTTCTGAGTTCGAGGCCAGCCTGGTCTACAGAGTGAGTTCC
>NC_034610.1:12725938-12727311 GCF_900095145.1 Mus pahari
AAAAAAAAAAAAAAAAAAAAAACCAAAAAAAAAAAAAACTAGGAAGAACAACAATAGACATGCTAAAGTGGTTGGGAGAAACTTCATGAGACCTCAATGCCCCACAATGAACTATAGGCAACTAATGAATGTTGAAAGCAGAAGTCTTCCCCAGGGGAAAGTGGGGAGCACACCAATTGGTTATCCAATTCCAAATGGTCCACCCTAAGAACATACATACAAACAACATTATAAAAACTGAGCAGGTTATATTTAAGAACGTATGCATATACTTGTATGGGGAAAAGCTCATGAATTTGAAAGAAAGCAAGGAAGGGTATATGGGAGGGTTTGGAAAGAAGAAAAGGAAGGGGGAATGATGACATTATACTGTATCTCAAAAAATTTTTTTAAAATCGTAAATATATATAAGTATATATAAGCTGAGTACTTTAAAAACAGAAATCTGATATTATCACACGTTGCTTAAAATTCTCATCGGTTTCCACTTTAACCCAAAATAAAGCCAGATATTCTACCATGTGCAGATCCGGCACTCAATCTACTTTTTCTTTCTCTGATAGCACAGGGTTCTGCTTCATTCTCTATCCGTGTTGGTCTGTCATTCCTTTCTGATATGAAAAACTGTGAACTTGTGATGTGCAAGACATTGTTTTAAGTCCTTCACATGTGCATACCATTTAATCCCTTCAAAATCTCATAGGAGAGGTCCAGTGATCATCTCCACTGCATCATGACAGATTCACATACAGTGCTCACAAAAGTCTTCAACATCTGCACTTTAATTACACTCTCCTACTGCAAGATATAGGCAGCATTTTGAAAAATACACCTGAGCTTTTCATACCCACACATTGCATAAGCACCCACACAAGCTCTCAAACACCCATAAAAAATTTACCATTTGTAGCACAGAAGCTTCATCTGATTTGCATGGGTTTTAACTGGCAAAATACCCTATAATATACAATTAAAATGTGAGTATTGGGTTTTAATATATTCGGATCTTAATGGATCAAGAATTCTGTGGTGATTTGAATGAGAATGGACTCCATAAGGCTCATAAATTTGGATACTAAATCACCAGGGAGTGGCATTACTTGAAAGGATTAGGAGGTGTGACTTTTTTGGTAGAACTGTGTCACTGGGAACGAGCTTTGAGGTTTCAAAAATCTATTCCATGCTCATAGTCTCTCTTTCTCTCTTCCTACTGCCCCCATATCTAGATGTAGAACTCTGAGCTACTTCTCCAGTACCATATGTACCTGTGTGCCCTGATGAAAATGGACTAAACCTCTAAAACTGTAAGCAAGCCCCCATTAGATGATTTATTTTATAAGAGTTGCTATGGTCGGGCTGGAGAGATGGCTCAG
>NC_034610.1:12727341-12754274 GCF_900095145.1 Mus pahari
AATCCCAGCAACCACATGGTGGCTCACAACCATCTGTAACAAGATCTGACTCCCTCTTCTGGAGTGTCTGAAGACAGCTACAGTGTACTTACATAGAATAAATAAATAAATCTTTAAAAAAAAAAAAAAGAGTTGCTATGGTCATGGTATCTCTTCATAGCAATAGAACACCAACTAAGAGAAACACTAATGTTGACATTCTCAACCAATCAATAATCTGCAATCATATAAACAAAAATTCTGTTTGGGATTTCAACACATGATGATTGAATTGATGAATGTAAATACTGTTCATTTTAAAAAGAAAAATAAATGAATAGCTACAGAATTCTGGTCACACAGCATTATTGATAATGGATTCTCTAAGAGGATTTTAAAGGTCAAAATTCACTCAAAACACATAGAATAAGAAAACATGTAGCTTATAGATGTTTTGAAACTTTTGTGCTTTGAAACCATTTTAGACTTAAGGGAGTATCACAAATAAGGCCCCACTGCCTATAATCTCTCAACCTAAAATTATATCAGTGTGGTCTATTTATCAAATTGAGAATTTAAAGAGATAACACACTGGGCAGTGGTGGCACACGCCTTTAATCCTAGCACTTGGGAGGCAGAGGCAGGCAGATTTCTAAGTTAAATGACAACGTGGTCTACAAGGTGAGTTCCAGGGCAGCCAGGCTACACAGAGAAACACTGTCTTGAAAAACCAAAGGGAGAGAGAGAGAGAGAGAGAGAGAGAGAGAGAGAGAGAGAGAGAGAGAGAGAGAGAAGAGAGAGAGAGATAACACAGGAACAGGAAGGTCGTGAGAAGGAAGTAAAAGGAGAATAAATGGCAAGCCAGTGGGACCTCACTTAGTCCCCTAGCTACCTAACATCAGGTTACCATTGACTACATAGTTCAAATAAATATCAGGACTAAAAAAAAAGACAAAGAATAATGAACCAAACTATAAATTTCACCAGCTTTTCTAGCAATGCTCTGTTTGTGGTCCAGTATTGTTTAGTTCTGTTTTCTCCTTGGTCTCCTCTCATCAAAGAGAACTCACATTAATCAAATATCTTACAGCATACCGTAAACTCATTAGTTCTGATATATCTCTTTCCTGTGTATGTATGCCTTGGCATTTCTGCATACAAATGATGTCATCTGTGAATAGAGATCTGTCTTGGTCTGGAGGCCTTATGCTGCCTTTCTTGTCTAATTGGCCCTGTTTTATCCTCTGTATGAAGTTGAAGAGAAGCATCTAGAATGGGCATCTTTATTTTGTTGCTATTCTTAACACCAAAGCCATTAGTCTTTCACCACTAAGAAAAATATTGGGTGCTCGGTTAGGATGTGGAAATTGGTTTGCATAAGCATTTTGACCATGAAAAAAGAGTAGAGTTTTCTTCATGTGCTTTTTCTTTTAAACTATCCTAACTGCAGTTGGTATTCCCTAGCTCACTATCATTATGATCTTTAGATACCAGTACATAGAGGCAGTGGTCCTCTTCAGTGTTCACATTGAGACACCTGCATAATCAGATAATGGTCATGCCTCAGACCCTAGAACCCCTCTTTCATAAAATCACTTCCAAACTTCTAAGAGTTAAATCAATCAGTTTTTGTGTGTGCGATCATAGTGGGACACTGAAAACATACTCTTCGGAAATCCAGAAAATCATAAGGATATACTTTAGAAATCTGTAGTCTACAAAATTAGAAAACATTAAAATAAAATGAAGAAATTTCTTGATATATGCTATTAAAAACTTGATATATTCTATTAAAGTAAAATCAAGATCAGATAAGCAGTTTAAATGAACCTATAACTCTAGTAAATTGGAAGAAAGTGTCCCAGCCAAAAGAAAACATGGACCACATGGATTCAACACAGAATTCTACCAGGCTTTCAAAGAAGAATTAACACCAGTACTCCTCAAATTATTCTCCAAAATAGAAACAGAAGGAACATGACCTAATTCTTTTTAGTGAAGCCACAATTACCCTGATATCTAAACCACACAAAGACCCAACAATGAAAAAGAATTACAGAGCACTTTTCCCTACAGCATACATGAGCATATATGCAAAAATCCTCAATAAAATACTTGCAAGCTGAATCCAAAAACACATCAAAAACATCATCCATCACGATCAAGTAGACTTCATACCAGAGATGCAGGGGTGGCTCAACATATGTAAATTGATAAATTTCATCCACCATATAAAATGACGGAAAGACAAAAAGCACGTGACCATCTCGTAGATGTAAAAAGGTCTCTGACAAAATCTAACGCCTTCATCATAAAAGTCCTGAAGAGACCAGGGATGAAAGGGACACACCTCAATATGATAAAGTCAGTTTACAGAAAGCCAGCAGCCACCACTCAGTCAAAACGGAAGCTCAAAGCATTTCCACTAAAACCACAAACAAGGCAAAGGTGTCCACTATCTCCATACTTATTCAATACAGTACCTGAAGACTTAGCTAGAGCAATAAGACAACTGAAGATCAAAGGGATACAAATAGGCAAGGAAGAAGTAAAAGTATCTCTATTTGCAGATTTCAGGATTTTAAACATAAATGGCCCTAAAAAACAACAGGAAAGTTCTACAGCTGATAAAAAACTTCCAGCAAAATCATCATAATACAAAATTAAGACAAAAAAATCAGTAGTCTTCCTGTATACAAATGACAAATACTGAGAAAGAAATAAGAAAAACAATAACAATAACTCACCATAGCCTCAAAAAAAAACCTATCTTGAAGTATCTCTAAGCAAGCCTGTGAAAGACTTGTACAGTAAAACTTTGAGACACTGAAGAAATATGAAAGAAATCTAAGTGGTATCCACAAATGAGGAGGAAGACAAATCCCAACTAAACACCCTCACAACCAAATGAAACCTCCAGGAATGGATTATGTGTCATTGAGTTGTTGGCCAAAGGGACCTCATGGAAATCCCCAAACAACTCAGTCTATTGCCAAGGCTATTGATTGCTCTCCACAAAGTGATGGTCATGCCCTTTTGCTGATGGCAACACCTACGTAACTCATCGTACATGAAGAAGTCAAAGTGATGCCTAATGAGACCCTTCATCTCTACTGACTGATGCAGTACTGGAAGGTATACTGCATGCTACCAGAGGAAAAACATAAATCCCAACCAAGTTACAAACACTGTGCTCTACAATGGTGAATTGCCTGAAGGATATGATGGTATAATAGTGGTACAAACGTGGGAGCAATCAATCACTACCTGATGAGATTTAAGGCCCACTCCATGAGATGAAATGCATGCCTGATGCTGACCAGGTGGCCAAGAGCATCAAACTAGATAGGCCATGGATCTAGGGGAAAACCTAACACTTTCCGTTCTTCTAAAGGAATGCAGCAATACAATGACATTCTGCTATATTCATAGGTCAGTATTTTGCTCAGCCATCATCAGAGAAGCTTCCTCCTACAGCAGATGGGAACAAATACAGAGACTGTATTTGTTGTATCCTGTTGTAGAACAGGATAACGCACAGAGACAAACCTTGAAACACTCAGTCCTAAAAGGGATGTCTCTATGAGATCCCTCTCCTCTGTGGGAGAGGAGGTGGAGAGATTGTTAGAGCTGGTGGGAGTAGAAGACACCAAAGAAAAGAGAGTTTCTAGACACAACAGGATGAAAGCCCCTGAGAACTCGTAGACACTGTGGCAGCATGCACAGGGTCTATACATGTCCAAGCCAGATGGGATCCCAGAGCTGAGAGGAGAAATGGACACATTTCTTTTTTATTTTAATTATTATAGTATCTTTTATTTTTTTATTCAATTTATATTCAATTTACATCGCACTCACTGCCCCCCTCCCAATCACCCCTTCCTCAACCCTTCTCCCATCCCCCTCTCCCCTTCTCCTCTGAGTGGGCAGGGGCCCCTGGGTATTCCCCCCTTCAGGTACTTCAAGTCTCTGTCTCAAGAGGCTAGGTGCTTCCTCTCCCCCTGAGGCCAGTGAAGGCAACCCAGCTAGTAGGGCATATCCCCCAAACAGGCAACAGCTTTTGGGATAGCCCCCGCTCCAAGTGTTCGGGACTCACATGAAGGCCAAGCTGCATATCTGCTACACATGTTCAGGGAGGTCTAGGTTCAGTCCATATATGTTCTTTGGTTGGTAGCTCAGTCTCCGAGAGCCCCAAGAGCCCTGGTTAGTTGACTCTGTTGGTCTTCCTGTGGAGTTCCTATCCCCTTCAGGGCCCACAATCCTTCCTCCTAGTCTTCCATAAGAGTCACCAAGTTCCATCCACTGTTTGGCTATGGATATCTGCATCTGTCTGCATCAGCTGCTAGGTGGAGCCTCTCAGAGGATAACATGCTCCTTTCTGCAAGCATAACAGAGTATGATTAATAATGTTAGGGACTGGTGCTTGCCCATGGGATGGGTCTCAAGCTGGGCTAGTTATTGCTTGGCCATTCCCTCAGTCTCTGCTCCCTCCCCATGCCTGCATTTCTTATAGATGAGATACATTTTGGGTTGAAAGTTTTGTGGGTGGGTTGGTGTCTCTGTCACTCGGCTGGGGTTCGTGTCTGGTTACAGGATGTGGCCTCTTCAGATTCCATATCTCCAGTGTAGTGAGTCACAGTTAAGGTCACCCCCACTGATTATTATGTGCCTCCTTTATCCCAGGTCACTGTCTCAACCTATTCTTGTTTGTTTGTTTGTTTGTTTGTTTGTTTTAGATGTCTGTCTTTTCTACTGTGAAAAGAGACATTGACCAAAGCAACTCTTAAACAACATTTAATTGGGGCTGACTTACAGGTTCAGAGGTTCACTCCATTGTCTCATCAAGGTGGGAGCATGGCAGCATCCAGGCAGGCGTGGTGTAGGCATAGCTGACAGTTCCACAAGTTCATCTAAAGGCTACTAAAAGACTGACTTTCAAGTAGGAAGGGTTTTACAGCCCAATCCCACAGTGGCATACCTACTCCAACAAAGCCATCCCTCCAAATAGTGCCCCTCCTAGGGATAGCCATACTCAAACCACACAAGGTCTGTTTGTTTCTTCTTTCTTTCCTCCTCTTTTCTTTTCTTTTGTTTGGGTGTTTGTTTGTTTGTTTGTTTGTTTGTTTTTGTAGTCCCGGCTGTTCTAGAATTTGCTCTGTAGACCAGGGTAACCTCAAACTCAGAGGTTTGCCCTCCTGAGTACTGGGATTAAAGGTGTGCATCACCACACCCAGCTGCTTTCTAATGAGAAAGAAAGAAAAAGTGTGCTGCTCTTGGGTTAACAAGGAGGATCTGGGAGAGTTCAAGGAGGGGAAACTAATCAGAATATATTGAATTTAAAAACTATTTGCAATTAAAAAATTATATCAGATCTAAAAAATCTCACCTAAACTAGTGATATGTGATTATTTTCATGTAACCAAAGACTCCACAATGGTAATTCTCTTTCTTGTGGTATTCAGAGGAGGTAGGTAGAGGAGAGTATAAAGGAAGACTTCCCCACGAGGTTCCCAAGGGATGAGAGTCCTACCTTCACTTTTATACACTGCCTTAGGCTACTGTTGTCAGCTGCATACTGAAGCTGGTTCCGCCTAACTTCAGGAGATTAGAATGAAAAGCAGAAAAACATATGCCAAATTTTCTTAAGTGCAAGATTCATGTTGTGTTTTAGAATTTATACAGATTATTCCCTTAGAAAAACTTAAAGTACACAACCCAGAACTCACTCTAATTAAAGATTGGGAAAGACAGTCAGTCACTGGTTAGGGAACATGTGTCCAGCTGGTAATCAGTAGCTGTTATTGAAAATAAGAAAAATGAAATAATCAGTATTTGGGATAATTAAAATATTCTGCCAATAATCATGAATTAGTTCAAAATAAAAATGAATATTTAACATGAAATTCCATCTTATAAATGTACTTTTTAAAATAAGATTTATTTATTATATGTAGCTGTCTTCAGACACTCCAGAAGAGGGCGTCAGATCTCATTACAGATCGTTGTGAGCCATCATGTGGTTGCTGGAACTGAACTCAAGACCTTTGGAAGAGTAGTCAGTGCTCTTAACCTCTGAGCCATTTCTCCAGCCCCCATGAATGTACTTTTTATTAGCATGTATTCATTGCACAAAATAGTGACTTTTAAAAGGAAATTTTCACACATGCATTTTTATGTACTTTAATTACATTCATTGCCTCTTACCCTCTTGTCTCTCTTCCCTTCCTTCTGTCTTCTCAAATAGAAGCTCTACTTTTACGAGGTACCTGAAGAGAAAAACTCCCAAGAGACCTGAATAAGCAGAATGGAGTCTTCACTAACCACTAGTCCCACGCAGTTTAATAGGAAGCAACCCTGACTTCCATTTGGTTTAACTTTTTAAAGGTAAAAAAATCCACGATTGTAATGTATACACAAAGCAAGCATTGTCTGCAGCAGCGATTTACAGAAGTGGAGAGGTAACAGCTGTGGTCAGCTATGGTCAGATAGTCAACCTTTAGCTCAAAGTCATATTGTTCAGAAATACAGGGCTGGTCCAGAGGCTAGCTTACCTTAGGGATTTAGGGATGGGGCAGAGATCATTTTTACCCAGGGTAGTTCTAACGCTTAAAATATTCTTAGGGATATTTTCATGAGATGGTGTAACTATAGTTCCATGACATAACTATAGTTCCATAGCCCACTACACTACCTCCATGACTTTTTAAAGCCCAGATTCAGCAGAGATCTGGCTTACTTTGTTAATGTGGTGTGATCACCAGTTCGACTCATTTTTATGCAAATGTCATGGTTTCATTCATCTTTGTGGGTGAATTAATATTCCATTGTGTAGATATCACATTTTTCTGTATCCATTGATCTATCTTAGAAATGTAAACTTGTCCAGCAACTTTGAACAGCAATATAGAGGTTCCTTAGAAAACTAAAAATAAAATATATGAATTACAAGGGTAGAAAACTGACCAAAGCAGCCATGGCAGCAAAGCCCAAATGTGTCCAATTTATTTACAAACTGAACAGTTGCTTCAGTGACTTTACAAGAGGTACCACTAATATTTGTAGAAATACTGAGAGGTCTAAAAATGGTCAACAACAAGCTTTGTTTTGATGAACTCTAAAAGCTTTTATTTCATACACGCATATGTTATATTTGCTTCTGTAAAACAAGTCATCTCAACAAGAACAAAGAGTGGCAGCCATACATCAGCTAATGCCGACCTTTGACTTCCTTGGCAAGCACAGCATAGCTTGGAAATGAGTTAGGGGTTTTGGGGCAATAGCGACATGGGAAACCCCCTTCGCTGTTTTAGAAAGCTGATTCTAACATGTTTAGGTGTCCTTTGACTGTCTACAGCAGCTTAACAAAGCTGAAAGTTTGATGAAAACCAATAATTGCATTCACTGAAGACCTGTTTGAAAGGGGAAGTCATATAAGAAAAATCATAAGAACCTGTGTCAGAAACAAGGGCTCTCAAAAACTAGCATAAAACATTCTCATGCCTAAATAGAAATCAATCTCTCTCTCTCTCTCTCTCTCTCTCTCTCTCTCTCTCTCTCTCTCTCTCTCTCTCTCTCAGAAATCTAATTTTTCATTGGTTTAAGCCAAAAGAAAGTCTTTATTAGCTGGCCGGTAACTACACTGGGCTTGAGATCCCAGTATAGCACTGAGCCTTTCTCTTGGTGAGCTTTTAAGCACAAAAACCATGTTCTGATTTGAAACACTTTGGTTAACAAGAACAGTTTTCCAGAAGTGAAACTATAAGAGCAAAAAAGCAAGGTTAGTACATTTTGGTATTTTCCGAGAACTATATGGACTGTAATGGATTAGGCCTTTGTTTAGTTTTGGCAGGTGGTGCTGTCTACCTGCTGAGTTTTACAAGTTGAATAGTATTTCCAACATGGAGTCAGTTGTGCTAAGGTCTGGGGCGCTTTGACAAAATTTTCTAAAGCATGTTAGAGTTCCAGCAGATATTTTGAATATTTGTAAACTTGTCTGTGGGGAAAACTGTAATATTTGGAGGTTTGCCATGGTGACTGTCTTTCACTAAATATAGCTAGAACCCATTTTAGGAATTGAAAATATAGGAAGTATTTTTGGAACAGTTGTATAAAATAAAAGCTGTTTCCTCTTCCTTCCTTCCTTCCTTCCTTCCTTCCTTCCTTCCTTCCTTCCTTCCTTCCTTCCTTTTCTTTTTTGATTTGGTTTAGTTTTGGTTTTTGGTTTTTGGAGACAGGTTTTCTCATTGTAGCCCTGGCTGTTCTAGAACTGACTCTACAGACCAGGCTGGCCTTGGTCAAGACATTTGCCTTCCGACTGATGAGATGGCTCAGCAGTTAAGAGCACTGACTGTTCTTCTGAAAGTCCTGAGTTTAAATCCCAGCAACCACAAGGTGGCTCACAACCATCTGTAATGAGCTCTGATGCCTTCTTTTGGTGTTTCTGAAGACAGCTATGGTGTACTTAGATATAATAATAAATAAATCTTGGGGCCAGAGTGAGCAGTTCCAGATTGAGCAGAGGTCCTGAGTTCAATTCTCGGCAACCACAAGATGGCTCATAACCATCTGTCCAGCTACAGTTTACTCATATACATAAAATAAATACATCTTAAAGGGGGGGGGGAGAAGAGAAAGATTTGCCTCTTTGCCTCTCAAATTCTGGGATTAAAGGCACATGCCACCACAACCCAGCTAAAAGGTTTTTCATAGGTAACTGTCTAAGGGATTTGCATAAGAACAAACAGACACGACTACAAACCGACTCAAAAGGATGACACAGATTGTTAAATACATTGAATTCAAAAAAATTGGAACTTTAGACACTCAAGATCCTTTATGAGAAGCAATGTGTGTATGTATGAGCTTGACTACAGCGGAGAAGTCTGGGAAAGGGAAATTCCTTGGCTTTTCTGTTCCATCCAGTGGTTTTTTTTACATATATCCTTCCCACATGGTTAAGTTTTAGGACTTGGGATTGAGTTTCCCCAGAGCCTAGCCAAAAAAAAAAAAAAAAAAAATCTGGTATATATATTTGATAAATGGTGAATGAATGAAGAATAGGCTAAGTCAGCAGCTCTCAACCTGTGGGTCCAGACCCCTTTGGGAACCCTCTATCTCCAAAAAATATTTACATTACATTAAGAATTGTAACAGTAGCAAATTACAGTTATGAAGTAACAACAAAAAATAATTCTATTGTTGGCGATCACCACAACATAAACTGTATTAAAGGACCGCTGTACTAGGATGGTTGAGAACCACTGGTTAAAGTCACATTAAGTGTGGTGAGAAAGGAAGATTGAATTTAAATCCTTTACTCATAAATGATTTGATTACTAAGAAAATTTTACTAAAAAACAAACAAACAAAAAACCCCACAGTATTGAAAAGATGAGAAACCTGTACTGTGATTACCCCAATATTCCAGAACTTGGATCCAAACGCACTCAATTAGTGGTGGCTCTGTGGAGCAATGCAGAGAGGAGACAGAAAGACAGATAATCAAAGCTTCAAACTTTTTGTTTTTACGTGTTCTAATGTTAATGTAGAAAGAAAAATTCCATTGCGTAGAACAGTTTTATTTAGTTAAGTCCTAATTAGATATGCCTAGAGTCAAGTATTCAAGTGTACAAGACCCCAAAGGCAGGAGCACAGAGATGACAAAGGATTGATCTTTTGTTTCGATTTGATGGTTTTAGATTACCAACTACTTTAGCTGGAAAGACGTCGGACACTACAGCCTGCTGTCTGCCTCTATGCTTTATGAAAGAGCTTACTCCTTGGATCCAGCAACATACTCAGCACCAACTCTCCAAAAGGAGGAAATGAATACATTGTTTCTTGGAAACCAGAAGGAGTGGAGTATGGAAGAAACACGAAGGTATCTTAATCCGAGTCCTTAAAGTTTGCACATATATCTCAAAAAAAAAAAAAAAATTACACACCAGTCGTTGGCAATCTCTCAAGTATAAAGCAGATCATAACACTGGACACTAATAGCGCCCAAGCTTAACCTAAGAACGAACCAGAGAAGATCTGCAGCTTAAAGGACTGAAATTCGTGAAATGAGAAACACAGGTACTGAGTATCACATGAGTCACACTGTTGTTATTATGCTTCAACTGTCGGGATGATGGTACGGTATAAAAGTCTTTGTCTTGGGCACATTCTCTTGTTAAGCCTCCCAAATTCTCCTGGACCCAAGAAACATTGAGGTGCGCGCTTTCTTTGGAAGCGAGCACTGCATAGTACGAACAAAAGCTCCTCCTAACCCGTCCTGGGATCAGCGTCCCAGGCCAGCGGGGCAGCTCCTAACCCGGTCCTCCTCCGCCGGACAGGGGTGGGGCTGCCGAGAGACAGCGCGTGCGGCTCTGTGGCCACCCTTTCAGTGGCTTTGCTGGCCTCGGGTCTCGCTTACTCATTTCCCTCCCTGACTTTACAGTACACAGTGGCTGCACTAAAAGTAGGGGTGGCCCGGAACGAATAAAACACGCCCCTCTCGTGACGTAAGCACCGTCGCATGCGGAAGCCCGGCCTTAATGCCAATCAGGTCCTGGCAGCTCTGAAAAGTAACGTGGCATATTATGTGAAACATTTGCAACTTGCCAAATCAGTCAAACGTGGAATATTTATTTAGGGGCTGAAAAATCACTTCTGCGTGATTTTTAGCTACAAAAACGAGAAAATATAGCATTTTTCTAGTGCCTCTTGAGCACGTGTTCTTACCTAGCGATAAGCACCTTAAATGCAGGGCGCGTGCGCGGGCAGGTCGCCGCCGGAAGCCTGCGAGATTACCCAGCGACTTTGCGTCTTCCCTGAGAGCGTCCGTGGTGGAAGTGGGCAAGCATGGGGAAGGTGAATGTAGCCAAGCTAAGGTACATGAGCCGCGATGACTTCAGAGTTCTGACTGCGGTAAGGAGTATACCTTTCTTGCTTATCCATTCGGTGACGTCCTCTTCCTGCTAGTCTAAGGTCGCCGGGAGCTGCGTGAGGGCTCTCGGGTGTGTGGATTGTTTGCCGAGGGCTGGGATCTGGGTATAGGGCACCAAGGTCTGACTTTCATGAAGCTTTGTGGAAAAAGAACTATCTTTTACTAAACATGGTTCTTCCTTTCAGCTTCTTTTGCTGCAGATGTGCTTACGTCTCTGTGGCCCGGGAAATTTCATTGATCTTTGGCTTCCACACTAGAGGAGGGTGGGAGTTAAGTCCTCGAAGGAAGCCTGTGTCCCCCCCCCCCCCCAGTGATAGACTCAGACACTTAATGTTAAAAAAAAAAAATTGTCAGCTTTCACTGTCAAATATAACAGCTGAGTGCAAAACAAAGGAGGAAAGGAGACGCCTCTTAGTCGACCAGCAAATCAATAAATATGTTAGCAATGTAATTGTCAGGTAGTAAGTACTGTGAAGGTAACAAAGGATAAAAAAAGAGAAAGTGTCCACGTGTTGGAAGGAGAGGGGAGAGTACTGTCTTTGAGTTTTACAGTGATGGAGACAGAATCCAAGAATCTTGTCTTTACTGTTAATCGAACTACAAAGTTTGTCCCCACCCCCGAACCAAGCGAATGTTATCTGCCGGAGAAGAGGTGTCCTTGGAGAGAGTTGGAGGCAAATAAGAGCAAAAACTCAGAGATGGGAGGGAGAGTCCTCATAGAAGAGAAAGGTTCGATCTAATGGTTGGGGACATACATGGAAAATGAGAACCAAACCATACAAACCCTGCAGGCCTAGTAAACGATGTGTGTGTAAGCTGGTGATTTCTTTCTTTTCTTTCTTTTTTTTTTTCTTTAAAGATTTATTTATTTATTATATGTAAGTACACTGTAGCTACCTTCAGACACTCCAGAAGAGGGCATCAGATCTTGTTACAGATGGTTGTGAGCCACCATGTGGTTGCTGGGATATGAACTCAGGACCTTTGGAAGAGCTGTCGGTGCTCTTAACCACTGAGCCATCTCACCAGCCCCTTTTTTTTCGGTTTTTCAATATAGTCCTGGTTGTCCTGGAACTCACTCTGTAGACCAGGCTGGCCTTGAACTCAGAAATCCACCTGCCTCTGCCTCCCAAGTGCTGGGATTAAAGGCGTGCGCCACCACTGCCCGACCTGTGAATGTTTTAATTAGGAAGGTGACGAAATCTGATTCTATAGTTTTAGGATTGTGTCACAGAGATCAGGACAGATATGTAAGGTTAGAATAAGTCAGTCTTTGTTTAGGAGTCGCTGAGTTTTGGTAAGGACTGTGTTACATAATAGGATATGAAATGCGAGTTGTTCATGTATTACTTTAAGCCTTTGTAGCCAAGTTAAGTAGGTAACATTTCATTCATCAAATGCAAGGTCTGTATGAACTTTGGCATGTACTTCCTTTTTCCTATAGCTTCCTTAAATTAACCCGGCTTTTTCTTTAAATAGTATTTTTAAACAATGGCTTTCCTTCTCAGCACATTCATTCATTTCTCAGTATCTTGACAAAAATAGGGTAGTCGGGAAGTGTATTGGAGGATTGGGGAAGCAAGGAAAGGACATAAGAACGAGCTAAAACTTTGAAGTGCTCAGTTATGGTGGGATACCAGAGTAAAGATTTTTCTTCCAGAATTTCTAAGATCCCTAAAGAATCACCTAGTCACCAAACGTAACACTCTGGACTCAGTGGATGCCACCAGTGTTGTCTTCCCTGGCTGCTCCCTCTATGAACATCTTTGCCTCTACTCAGTTACCATTTTTTGACTTGTTGCATGTTTAATGTTAACCACCCCCACACACATACTCCCCAGTTTTCACATCCCCATCTCATTTATATCTTTAATAATCCTTTTTCTTTACTTCAGAATTTTGACAATGGAGAACAGTCTAGAAAGACATGAACCCAGGCCTCCACACAATGTACACACATGGAAAACATACATATGAAGGAGCAAAAAAATCTTAATGCCCTCCTTTCATTACCACCACCAACTGGCCCTTGCTGCTTCTGTTTTCATCACAGCTAGGGCACTATATAATTCTCTAGTACATTCCTTCCAGTTTTTGTATGTTCCTACTAGATTAATGTCCCAAATATAACCTCCCTCTCCCTCTCCCTCAGCCTCTCCCCCTCCCCCTCTCCCTCTTCTGTATCTCTGACTGTTCTGGAACTCACTCTGTAGACTAGTGCAGCCTTGAACTCGGAGATCCGACTGCCTCCACCTCCAGAGTGCTGTGATTAAAGGCGTGTACCAGTCTCCCTTTCCATTCTCCCTTGACAACGCATCTTTAAGAGCTCCCTAGTTTTCTCAGGATGAGACGGTTACCGGTTTGTTTCTTGGGTGGAAGTGGTTTTGGGCCTTAATTGCAGGGGCTATAACGTGTTGACTGCTTCTATGTCAGTTGTCCCTTGTGTTTGGTAGGGACCATTTCTAAAACTTTCCTTCCAACAGTACTCTGTGTCTGTTCCTTGTACTCATTCTCAGATGTCCCTCCTTTCTGGAAAGTGATCTCTCAGCTAGAATTCGTGTTCTGCCCTGAGCTGCTGCTTCTGGTTCTCCAGGGATAAAAATTCTCCCCAGTAGTTACCAAAATCCATGCCTTTCATACTGTGCCTTCTCATTGATACTTAATATCTGGAATATCTATAGTTTCTAAAGACGGGTGTTTAGATGTTAAGTATTTTAATATCAACCATGTGTCGTTAACTTTTCAAGAACTGAGTTTTTACTCTGGAAGTTGAGAGGCAATATCACTATTAACTGTATTTATCAAGAATGAATTTAACATGGTGGAGATAAGAGTGACTGTATTGTAGAATTATTATAGTCATATGCTGCCTTAACCTTTTCCTTTTGCCACAGGACATGATTGTATTCAGCAAAATCCCCTAAGATCATACTGTCTAGTAACAGAATAGCTATGCTAAGTGTCCATGAGTACTGTGTAGCCTACACTTGCTTAGCAGTGCATTTCTTACAACCTGTGCCTGTTAGGCGACACAGCTGTGGCTAGAGAGCTACTTAGTTGGGAGAGTTTCGAGAGGCTAATTTCTTAGCAAGATTTTAATAGACAAGGCTTTGTGTTATGCATCATAATGATTCCTTTAATTTCAGGTTGAAATGGGCATGAAAAACCATGAGATTGTTCCCTGCAGTTTGGTTGCTTCTATAGCCAGCCTGAAACATGGTGGCTGTAATAAAATTCTAAGAGAATTGGTGAAGCATAAACTTATAGCGTGGGAACATACTAAAAGTGAGTATTTTATGTAACATTTGTCAGTCCTCAGCTAATCAGCTTTCTGTTGAGCTGACCTTCACAGGACATGAAGTACAGGTTGCCTGACTAGACAGGCGAGAACTGACACATTCTTCTGCCATTCAAATTGGTCAAAACAGTCACAGAGTCCACTCAAATTAAAGAGGGCAGAGAAAGTGTGAAGACTGTGCTGCAGAACAAGACAGATAGTCATACAGTCATACACCAACTTTGGAACGTTCAGCCTGTCACGGGACTCTAGAGGGTTGCCTCTCAGGCCTTCTGTAATGAGGAGCGAAGGTTTGAACACTTGTGGCAGATCTTTTATAAATAGAAGGTAAAGTAGTTACTGGAAAAAGAAAAAGGGATAATGGTTACATACAAAAACAGGCGTAAATTCATTGTCAGTTCAATATAGAATATTTTGAACTCAAGTACTTCCTTTTAGTTTAAGTGCATATCTATCACAGACCCTCAAACCCAGTATCCATCCATACATCGCTGTAATAGAGAAGAAACTGCGAACTCACAAGTCTGGGTCAATCAGCTTCTCTAGCTACTACTTCCCAACTTTAAATGCTTGCCTCGTGTTGATGTGTCTTGTTGCCATAATACAACTAATGCTCTTACCTAATTTTTGTCTAGCTGTGCAGGGCTATCGGTTGACAAATGCTGGCTATGATTACCTAGCTCTGAAAACACTGTCTTCTAGACAGGTAGTTGAATCTGTTGGAAACCAGATGGGTGTGGGCAAAGAGTCAGGTAAGTACTAATAGTATTGTTGAAAGCATTGCTTAAGTTTTTATTTTACTTTTGAGAAAGGATTTCTCTTTCATTTTGTTTAATAGTCCCAACAAGATCAAGAAGTCAGAAACTTAGTTGTAAGCAATACATATTAGGAACATAATTTGCTATATTTATTGAGAATAATTTAGTAGGTTATAACTACCTCCATAACTCCAGCACTATCATTTTGGTAATACCAAGAAATAATTTCCATCTGTGGTTTTGGGTTTTGTTTTTAGTTTAGATTGGATTGGGGGGTGGGTTGTTGGGTTTTTTGATGGTTTTTGTTTGTTTGTTTTGTTTGTTTGTTTGGGGATTTTTGTTTGTTGGTTTTTTTCTTCCACTCCCTCTTTGGTGCTCTGGACTAAACTGGGGGTCATACATATGGTTCTTTTTCGAGTTGTAGCCTGGAATAGGAGATGCTTTTTGAGCCATAGCCTCCTTTATACAGTCTCTGTCCTGTGCACTTTCTCCTATCTAATTGACATTGTAGCTAAACTAAGGATGCACAATTAAACTTGGAAATGAGAGCATTGTCAAAACTGCCCCCCAAAAGGTCCCTGTGGACTTTTATATGGTTTGAGTGCCTTCCGTGTTTCTATCTAAATTATGGTATGCATAGTGCTAAATAGAATACTGAGTCTGAGTTGGGGAGAGCGTTTGCACATAAAAATGGATATGAATGTTTAAACACAATTGAGTATTTCCTTTAGGTAACCTAACTTTCCTGTTAATTGCTTTTGCATTTGAATTTAAAATTATGAATTAACTATTGTAAATACTTTAATTATAAGAAAACTAAGTCCTTAGGAAGCATTCTGTTTAAAGTATTTTTTAATTTTTAAGAAATTAGTTAAATGGTAAAATGGTAAGCATTAACATTGTAGAAATAGAAAGTATAATAAAATGAGTCTTATTTTAAATCCACATTTCAGTTAATTTTTTGTTCATTAGATCCCATAGCTAAGACTACTTCTTATTTAATCTGAGAAATTTCCTTTATAAATACTACTACATTTGCATGTATTCAGGATTATTTTTGTGTTCACATACGATTGTAACCAAGAGTGAATCTAAGTGTTACTCAGGATTCTGTACTTTAATTCTTGTCTGCTTTTCACCCTGGCTGATAGCTGCTCAGCGGGTATCTTCTTCATAATTGTACAGTGTTTTGATGGGTGGGTACTCTTCAGTTGATTTTTACCATTTTCCAAGCAGTAGTCATTTGAGTTTCATTCATTCTTCATTGTGAATAGTAATGAAAGTGCCTATCTTTAGATACATACATTAAAATTTAGTGCTTCAGTGTGGGAGTGTTTGAGAAGCACAATTCATTCCATAATGGCAAAAATATATAAATTTTGATATTACTGTTTCAAAACTATGTATTAGTATATGATATATATTCTTTCGGCAAGGTATGATATAGCCTGTTTTTAATAGAAATAAAATTTCTTAACATACTTAGTATGTGTTCTAAATGTCAGCTATACAAATAACTTACTTTGATAGTTGACAAACTACTTTTTAAGGAGATTTCATTACAGGGTCATATTCTAACGTATTGGTTATCAAAGCAATTAAGTTGAATATGTTGAAATAGAAGGTATTGAAGTAGCTTCTCATGGACTGAGGATGTATCTCATGATAGAGCAGAAGCCTGCTGTGTGCAATGCCTGTGGTAGATCCCTGGCACAGAGAGTATTCAGGGGAGATTACATTTTTTTTTTTTTTACTAGAAATGCCTTCTCAATGAATTAATGCTTGATATGACATAATGAGAAATGTAACCATTGAACATCTTTGAAAGCAGGAGTACCCATTGGCTAAGTACCTCTTTGCTTTTATTTACAGTTACAGATGAAGTGTTTTGCCAAAAAATAACTACCAGTAGGAAAGATACTGGATACAGAAGAAGGCAGATGAAGGTAGAACTATTTAACCAGTTGTAGCTAAAGTATCCTAACAATGCTTTTACAATTTTTGCTCTAGATATTTACATTGTTGCAAATGAAGAGGGGCAGCAGTTTGCACTGAAGCTACACAGACTGGGAAGAACCTCCTTTCGAAATCTGAAAAACAAGCGTGATTACCATAAACACAGGCATAATGTTTCTTGGCTTTATTTATCTCGGCTCTCTGCCATGAAGGAATTTGCCTATATGAAGGTATTTTTTTAATGATTTTACATTTTTCAAAAGAAAACAGAAAAAGAAAAAATATGTAGCTCATTTTAGCCAAACTTTAGAAGATCTTAATGACAAGTCTCTCTCTGACCCCAGACTCAGCCCCTACAATCAACTTGAACTCTTCTGATAATGCTCTTTTCCCAGTGGATTCCTCTTAATGATGGCATTTAGTGTTATGCAAATTTGTGGCGGGGATGGGGTGGGGGGTGAACTCTGAATATCTTATCTTTTCTTTTGTTTTTTCGAGACAGGGTTTCTCTGTGTAGCCCCGGCTGTCCTGGAACTCACTCTGTAGACCAGGCTGGCCTCGAACTCAGAAATCCGCCTGCCTCAGGTTCCCGAGTGCTGGGATTAAAGGCGTGCGCCACCACGCCCCGCTTCTGAATATCCTTTTTATTGAAAGTGGTATCTGGAAATCTCGGTGTTTCACAACGAAATTAAACAAAATAACATAGTTATGTCTAGTAGTGTTTGTTAAAAATCTACTTCATTGTGTTAGAATTTACTTTATTATTTTTAGGTTTGTGTATGTGTTGTGTGTGTGTGTGTGTGTGTGTGTGTGTGTGTGTGTGTGTGTGTGTGTGTGTATGGACAACTTGCAGAACTCACTAGTTTCCTTCCACTGCGGGATGGGATGCAGACCATTGTATGCCTTTACCCACTGGGCCATCATAATGACTTAGGTCTTAGTTTGATTGAATAGTTTATTTAATCTGGCCCTTAAATTGTTAATAGTGGTAGGAGAATCTCTTAAAGCAGTATAAATAAGCAATTATGATACTCTATGTTACATTATTTTCTTTTGTATTGTAAGGAAGCACCTTGGCAGAAATCATTAGATATTCCCTCTAACTGTAGAGGGCGCTTTTTTTGAGTGATCCTGTTGAAGGCACAGAGAGAACCTGGTTGCAAATTAGTACTCCTTAAGTATTGTTTTCCCAAGAGGAAAAGAGTAAGATAAAGATGACTTGAACATAAATTCTAGACTGGTGGTTCTCAACCTTCCTAATCCTGCAATGCTTTAATACAGTTCCTCATGTTTTGGGGACCCTCCCACCCCAACCATTAGATTATGTTTATTGCTTCTTTATAACTATAAAGTTATTTTGATTTTGCTACTGTAAATTTAAATACCTGTTTTTCAGTGATCTTAAGCAACCCTTGTGAAAGGACCGTTTGCAACCCACAGGTTAAAAACCACTGTTGGACACAACCATTTATAATCTTTAAGTTTGTGTTATGTTGTTTTGCTGCCGTGACATGTTGATGGACAACTCTTTAAAAATAAAAATTCTGGGAAGTAGTGTATTTCAATTCCTATCCACAGAAGGTGGTGGTTCGGTAGAAAGCTTTTAAAATTAAGTACTGTGGTAATGCATCATAATGGATAGCAAAACACTAGCCTGTACAGACCACTATAAAGTAGGGAAGATAACAGACACAAAGAATAGTTTATATGTTGAGGTTAAAAAGAAGAAGAAGAAGATAGAATGAAGTGAATGGGAATTGAGTGACTTCATAAAGATGGATATGATCTGACTTTAAGGAAAAGACTTTGCATAATATCAGGTATTGACCAAGACATGAATGGATGTGAGCCCTATGTGTGTATATAAGTGGTACTGAAGTGGCTCTCCTGGCTATTTTGGTACTGACTGATTCAATTAAAGAGAATTTTGAAAACTCACCAGTTGTCGGTGAACAAGAAATACAAAAGTGGTTCAGACTGAAATAGAATATTTACCTCCATTGTAGATACTTTAAAATGATGCATTGGCACAGGCAACATCTGGTCTGATATTGATCCTCCCGGCTTAGACTACGGTGATGTTTCCACTTGTAACTTCAATGCTCATACAGTGTAATCTGAAGAGCAGCATCAGTGATTTATAGACTAAAATGCCTGACCTTCGAGATAACCTACTTCTTATGCCAGGAACCTTCAACCAAAATTTGTTGCTACTACAGTATTGTAAACACATATCAACAAGTGACAGATTTAAAAAAATAGAAAGGAAATACTCTAAGGAACTATACACTTTTTTTACATTCATTGTTATGACTTAATGTACATAATACATAGTAACTGTATGTTTTAAGAGGGAAAGTTAATTCAAAGAAACTTGAATTATTTTTATGTATAGCTAATTCTTACTTTAAGTAAAGCATGCATTAAATAACCTAAGGTAAACTAAATTTTGTAAAGCCTTGTTTAAGGAAGACACTCTTTTGTTCTTTTAAAAACACAATTTTATTAGTTTCTCATATTTTTTCTGTTTTAGGCATTATATGAGAGGAAATTTCCAGTTCCAAAGCCAATTGATTATAATCGCCATGCAGTGATCATGGAGCTTATTAATGGTTATCCCTTGTAAGTATTCATTAAACTCGAAAGCTGCTAGTAGAGGAATTTAAGGTTCATGTTTTTTAAGTAAAACATTCAATTGGAATGTTGCTTCTTTCCTAGAGGTTAGAAATTTCTAAAGAGGTATATAAAAAGTTGAGTAGTGGGTGACGTACACCTTTAATCCCAGCACCGTTAGACAGAGGCAGGTCAACAGAGTGAATTTCAGGACTGCATAGAGAAACCCTGTCTCACCCCTCCCCCCCAAAAAATGTATTAAAAAAAATTGGAAACCCAGTTTCATCCAGTTTGTAATCTCTGCCATTTTTTCATTGATTTAATCTGCTGCATACCAAATACCTCAAGTCCAGCATAGCATAAGGTTCCTCTTGCCCTCAGACTAAACAATATATATCTAGGGTATCAGTAAGTGCTATTAAAGGTTAGTGAAGAGGGTAGAGATAGGAGATTCCTATTTAATACCCAATCGTCAGGAAAGTGCTGTTCACAGGGTGAAATCTTGGGAAACTAGCTAGGGCGATATTCCAGGTAAAGGAAGGCTATTATGGATCCTTGGGTGCTCATAGTCATGGAACAAATCAGTATTTAGAGCAGAGTGACTCAGGTGAGCTGGGGCAGAAGGAAGGGGAGCTGTGAACTGTGAGAGCTGAAAAGTAATGAGGGAAGGTAAACCAGGAAAATTAGAGCCGTCCAGGCAAGAGATGGTAATAGCTCTGATTGCAGAGACAGAAAGGTGAGGATGGTGCTCAGACTCTCAGTATGTTCTCCAGGAAGCAACACAGTTACTTGGATTGCATTTGGATGTTAAGAAGTGGGAAATCTGGCATAGTGAAGAACGAACATTTGAAAGGGGTGGTTCCTGGTAATCCACAGAAGAAAGAATTTCAAGGAGAGGAAAGAAGTCAACTGACTAAGAGTTTAGCAGCATAGAAGAAATTAAGTCTTGACTGTTTTGTTTAATGAGGTGGAAGGAAGTCTGTTAAAAGTGGATCGTTGAAAGTCAAAGAAGTGAAATTAGAAAAGCCTATGTAAAAAAGAGGCGGGCTGTAAGGAAGATATGAAATAGGACATGATAGTGAGAAGCAGACAGGATTGGAGCAACGTGTGACCTTTTAGTGGTTGAGACACTTGCCTGTGATGATAATGAGGAGGAAACTGGCAAGATCAGGAATGGAAATGACACACTCATTAAAATGATGACCATGTGCACATAACCTATTCCTACTTTCAGATGTCAGATACGTCGTGTTGAAGACCCTGCCTCGGTATATGATGAAGCTATGGAACTGATAGTCAAACTGGGCAACCATGGACTGATTCATGGAGATTTCAATGAATTCAATCTCATGTTGGACAAAGATGACCACATCACCATGATTGATTTTCCACAGATGGTTTCTACATCCCACCCAAATGCTGAATGGTATATGCTAAAACTGATTCTAGTTGTGGATGTATTTGTATCATAGAAGCTCTTTTTATTTGTAATTTTCCAGTTTTCTATTTGATCAGTAAATTAAATTAAGGACATTTATCTTTCAATTAAAGGATATCTAATTACTAGAATTTTCCCTGCAAGAAAATCTTTAAAGAAGAACTTTTAAAAGAAAAACTATACTTAGATCCAATCTTAACCCTAATTATTTTGCTAGTCCTGTGTCTGGAAATCTAAATGGAACTGACTGTCCACCTATCTTATACATAAACTGCAAAGTAGATATCACTAAAAGAAGTTGGACTTAACACTCAAATCAAACTTTCTTAGCCAGGGAGCCATTTATTCACGCAGAACTTCAAGAAGGAGTCTGGGGTTTTTTGTTTGTTTGTTTGTTTGTTTGATTGGTTGGTTAGTTGGTTGGTTTTTCGAGACAGGGTTTCTCTGAGTAGCCCTGGCTGTCCTGGANCTCACTCTGCAGACCAGGCTGGCCTTGAACTCAGAAATCCACCTGCCTCTGCCTCCCGAGTGCTGGGATTAAAAGTGTGCGCCATCATGCCCGGCTTGAGTCTGGGTTTTAAAACCAAAGCTTGTTCACATGTGGAAAGAGTATGTTTCCTGTATAGAAGCAGATAAATGAACACTAAATAGGAAAGAATTTAAAATGAATGTTTACTTTTACAGGTATTTTGACAGAGATGTTAAATGCATTCGAGAGTTCTTCATGAAACGTTTTAGCTATGAAAGTGAGCTCTACCCAACCTTCAGTGATATCAGGTCTGTAGTACTGCTTATAATGATAAAGCCCCTTCAGTAGATTGTTTGCTTAATTCTAAAGTGAATTTCCAGACAATATATTTCTGATTATTCTGTTTGAATATATGGTGCATGCCAGAAGAAGGCATCAGATCCCATTATAGATGTTTGTGAGCCGCTGTATGGTTGCTGAGAATTGAACTGAGGACTTCTGGAAGAGCATCCAGTGCTCTTACCATTGAGCTGTCTCTCCAGATCCTACAATTAAACTTTTGGATACTGAATTTGTTTTCTTATTTTGACTGCTGTATCAAATATTCATAACCCATTTTTAAGAAATCAAGTGTTAAATCTTAGTGAAATTGGTGGTTTTCTTTTTTAAGCTTTTGTGTTTTATTACGTATATTTCTGTATTTTAATTAGGGATTTTATTGCTGTAATAAAACACTGTGACCAAAAGAAGCTTAGGGGAGAAGCATTTATTTGACTCACAGGTTACAGACCATCATCCAGGGAAGCTAAGTCAGGAACTCAGGACAGGTACCTGGAGGCAGGAACTGAAGGGGAAACCATGGAGGACTTCTGCTGCTTGACTTGCTCTTTCATGGTTTGCTCAGTTTAGTTTCTTAATCCAGGAGGTGGCATGACCCACAGTGAACTGGTCTCTCCCACATCAATCATGACTCAAGAAAATGCCAGCAGGCTTGCGTATCGGCCAATGTGGTGGGGACATTTTCTCAATTGAGGTTCCTTCTTCCCATATGATTCTAGACTGTGTTAAGTTGACAAAACACTAAGCTGCACACTGCATAAGTGCACAGAAATGTGAGTGCCAGCAGCGGCTGGGAGAGAGTCAGTCCCCTGGAGCTGGTGGTTGTGAGCCAACCAAAGTAGGTGCTAGGAAGGAAACTCCCCTCCACTAGAAAAGAAGCTTATGCTAGGCCGTGACTCCAGCCTTATGCTTTTCTTTAACATATTTCTTGAGTTAATCTTCATTGGTTTTATATGCTTTTAAGATGTTTCCTGTTTTGAATTTTATTACTGCATTATTTATTTGTTTGTTTATTTATTTATTTATTTTGGTTTTTCAAGACAGGGTTTCTCTGTATAGTCCTGACTGTCCTGGAACTCACTCTGTAAACTAGGCTGGCCTCGAACTCAGAAATCCGCCTGCCTCTGCCTCCCGAGTGCTGTGATTAAAGGTGCGCGCCACCAAGCCCGGCTTGCTGCATACTTTAAACAGCAATCTTTAGCCCTTTTTTGAAAGTTAATTTATGGGGGCTGGTGAGATGACTCAGCAGATAAGAACACTGCTCTTCCGAAGGTCCAGAGTTCAATTCCCAGCAGTATGTGTTTAAGATTAAAATATGGAAGGCCGACTGAACTCACTTCACATTTATTAGAGTGGTGCTATTTATCTCAGATATCTCTTTTCTGTGTTATTTAATGCTGATGCCTTCGTTCCCTAGGAGGGAGGGTTCTCTTGATGTTGAGGTCTCTGCCAGTGGCTACACAAAGGAAATGCAAGCAGATGATGAGCTGCTACATCCAATAGGCCCAGATGATAAAATCACTGAAACAGAAGAGGAGCCTGACTTCACGTTTTCTGATGATGAAGAAGTGTTAGAAAAAGCCAAAGTTTGGAGGTCAGAATTGGAAAAGGAACCAGACCTAGCAGATGAATCAGGTGGCTCCTGGTGCTGCTCATCTGCAGACAGCAAACAAATAAAGGACGGCAGCTTACCAGAGGAAAGTGCTGATGTGTCCAGTTTCGAAGTGACTGCATTAAACCAAGCTGTAGAAGAAATGGAAAGGCAGGTTCTTCCCCACAGGTCTGTTACTGAGTTTTCTGAGGAGAGCAGTAGAGCTGAAAATGATGGGCAGCCAGGTCAGAGAAGCCCTGCTGGCTCTGAGGAGTGTGAGGATGAACTCCCCCATCTGACTGCCTTGTCATCATTGAACAGGGAGTTCAAGCCTTTCAGGTACAGAGGGGTTTTTTTGGGTGGGGTGGGGTGTTTTTTACCTTTAACCTTGAGATCTTTGATTCTGTTAAGGAAGGATATTTTAAAAATGAAACAAAAAACAAAACAGAACAAAAAACACTGTGACATGATTGTGTCATGCCGTTATCGTGTGTAAAAATGAAAGTTAACTTTATTGTATTGAAATGATTACATTTCAGTTATAAAACATTCTATTTGGAAAGTTTGATGGTAACATTGTGTCAGGACATTCTAAGAATGTTAAAATAATAGTGGACTGAGTTGTAGGTAGTTTCACTTTTATTTTCATAAATATAATTCTGAGGCATTTCATCTTATGCTTCACTGCAAAAAAAAAAAGACACTAATTTTATGTTATAAAAATTAACTGGTTAGATAACTTGTTTCTTAAATTTTATTTATTCTAGAGATGAAGAGAGTATGAACAGTGTTGCTCAACATAGAACAAGAACATTGAGTGTCACGTCTGTGGGCAGTGCCCTAAGCTGTTCAACAATCCCTCCAGTAAGTGCTGTGTGTGCCAGTTGTTGGGGTCAGAGCTGTGGGCAGAGTGGTACTGTCAGGACTTCGGGTCATTTAGATATTTGGATCTCATATGTTAATATTATAACATGGTCAGCATGTAGAAGTTTTCACCTGGAACAAGCAAAGCTTCCAGGGATAAGGCAACATATAAATTAGTTTGAATTTTAGGAATAAAATGTTAATGTAGTTTGTAGTTCCCCATGATTCTTTGATTTTTTTTTTTTTAAGATTTTATTTATTTATTATATGTAAGTACACTGTAGCTGTCTTCAGACACTCCAGAAGAGAGTGTCAGATCTTGTTACGGATGGTTATGAGCCACCACGTACGTGGTTGCTGGGATTTGAACTCCGGATCTTCGGAAGAGCAGTCAGGTGCTCATACCCACTGAGCCATCTCACCAGCCCCCAGTCTTTGATTTATAACAAGGAAGGTTATATGACTTTGCACAAAGGTAGCAATATGGCTGAAATGTAGAGGTATATCACCCCCCTGCTTACATTCGGGAGATGGGTGATTTTAAATGTCTTTACTATCAAATTTTTGTTGGTCCCTTGGTCATTTTACATTTGTATCCAAGCAGTTTACAAAAGGGATATTTTCTAGACAGGACAATGAGCAGAATATTCTCGCCCAGCTGAGGTTCTGGCGTGTAAGCCAGCCTCTCTTCTGACCTACTCAGAAGGAAGAATTGGTGAGGAGATGACCACACCCCACAAAGCAGGCCCTCTCTGTGGCCTTTGGAGAAGTGCTTCTCTAACCCCACACATTGGGGTGAGGAGCTAGTTCTCATTCATAGCAGACATTTGGAAAGTGCAAGGATTTACAAGTCATGACTTCTCTCAGGACTCAGGCAGGCCTGGTTGGGTTGGCTTGTTTCCCTGATCCTGGAGGAGTCAGTAGAAGCCACAGGGTAAGTTTACAACCCATCCACCTGCCTCAGTTCAGGAATATGCAGGGTTTTGAAGACTACTGTTTAATTGTGCTTCGTAAAAATTATTTTCTGACCAAAATTTAAAAAGTAAACTTGGCAATGGCCATGCAGCAAAATAGTAATTTATCAAATTTTCCATGCTTTAAAGTCAATTTTGTTATGTTGGTTTCTTTTCTTCTGTTTAAGTAAAATTGTGTTATTAAAGCTAGTTTTTAGAGATAATTTCCTCATAGTGAACAAAGAAGGAAACAGTTTAGAAGGGAAGAAATGAGAAAGTGAAATGGCTGTACACAAACTCAAAAGATAAATGACTTCATTTTTCTAAACGTATTAAAATTCAGATGTTATTAGTGAATTAGAATTTTGTTTCGTTTTGGATAGAATGAGGCATTATAATATTAAATGAGAGCTATCCAGAATGACATTGTATCCCCAATGCACACATTTAAAAGCCAGATGTGGTGAGGTATGTCTGTTAACTCAGCACAAACAACTGAAGATTTCCTGGAGCTTGCTGACCGGCTCCAGGTTCAGTGAGAGACCCTGTCTCAAACGAACAAGATGGGAAGTGGTAGAGGAAGTACATTTGCTGGCCTCTGGCTTCAGTACACATGTGTACACAGGTGTTTGCACACCTGTACACATGAGGATGCATGCACACACAGAAGAATAAAGTAAAAAATAGTTAATAGTTGTTTATATTACAGTTCTGGGGCTGTTCAGAAATGTTTAGGATTTGCCAGACCAATAACAGTGAAATTCTCAAAAATGTAATTGTTTTCATATTCTTTCTAAACTTGTCTAAGAAAATTTACTTGATTTTCTAAATATAAAATTGAAATCTGTAAAGCATGTATTACATTAAAAGATAAAGTTTTCAGTATAGATATCTCGCAGTTCATAAATAACCTTTTTGCTTTTTGCTTTTATACTCTCTGTTCTTACTGGGATTTATTTGCCCCCCCCCCTTTCTTTGATTTCACAGTATCGAAACAGAATTGGTACCAGGTTCTAACTGTGTGGCCTTCTGTGTGTGTGGCTCAGATACAATTGGCTGTGTCTATTTAAATAGATGTTAAGCTGCTCTGACTAGTTCCTCTTTACCCAGCAGAGGTTGATCTTGTAATTGTGTTGTGGTTTCAGTCTTCAAGTTTTTATCTTGAGCTTTGTGAATTGTATATGAGCCTGTATCCTAAAGAAAGTATAAGACCTTCAGTCTAACTCCATGAACAAAGATTTCTGTGCACCCAAGGCTGTCTTTAAGCTTTTCATTGAAAATCATTTTTTTTGTACAATATATTCTGATCAGGGTTCCCTTCCTAGCTCTCTTCCCTTCATCCGCTCTTGCTCCTCATGCTTCTGCCTCTCCGCCGCTAGGATCACAAGCCATGCCCCGACTTCTCTCGATCCTTCTCTCATACTGTTCCTTTTCTGTTTTGTAAAATGACAGAAGAAAACTGTTACCTCAGTGGACTTGGTGGTGGTGGTTTTGGAATTTATACAAAGACAAAAAGGGCTTAAATTCCTTGAAATTGTATCATAAAATCTGTTTCCTCCTTAATTCTTTTATCATTCCTATTTATTGGCTATCATGCTATACATAAACTTATAATTTATAAACACAATAGTCGTTTATAAATTCTGTTCTTGAAAACATGTAACAGAATTAAGTAATTGTTGCCTTTTAATATACATACATGTGGCTAGATCTAATGAGAGAACCTTTTTACTTTTTTTTTTTTT
>NC_034610.1:12754674-12764641 GCF_900095145.1 Mus pahari
GACTGCTCTTCCAAAGGTGCAGAGTTCAAATCCCAGCAACCACATGGTGGCTCACAACCATCCTTAACAAGATCTGACTCCCTCTTCTGGGGTGTCTGAGGACAGCTACAGTGTACTTACATATAATAATAAATAAATCTTTAAAAAAAAAAAAGTTTTCAGTCATGTGATTTGCACATATGGCATTTATGGTTGTTAACTACAAGACAGTGTTCTGCATTTCTAGAAACCTCTGTGAGGACTTCCTATGAGTGACTACCGATGTCAGTCCTCTTCTCTGCACCATGCACCACAATTCTAGCCTTTGGAAGTGAAGGCAGGAGCTAGAAGATGGAGGTTATCTGACTACATTGCAGCTGAAGGCCAGCCAGGGCACCAGGCTACATGAGAGTTTACCTCAAGAATGAATGAATGAATGAATGAATGAATGAGCGAGCGAGCAAGCGAATAATTACAAAATCATGTCTTTTACCAAGAAAGACAAAACAGTTTTCATCTGGGCTTTTCATTCATTGTTCATGATGGTCACTAGGTGGCACTCTAGTGGTTGATAATTTAAACTGACCACTTTTGCTGTATAATCTGTATTTCTGCGAAGAATATAAATTTTAAAACTTTCAACAACTCCTTGTTTATCTACTAGTTCATATAGTGTCATTAGGATTCTTAAAATTCATCTTCAACATGTAAATGTGAAAGATACTAGTAGTGTAAATCTTTGTTGCAATGATTTCTGTGCTTCTTATCACGATGGTTGTTAGTGATACTAATTCCCAAACTCTTTGCAGGAGCTGGTGAAGCTGAAGGTGAAGCGCCAGCTGACGAGGCAGCAGAAGGCGGCTGCCCGACGCCGGCTGCAGAAGGGAGAAGCCAATGTGTTTACCAAGCAGCGGAGGGAGAACATGCAGAATATTAAATCGAGTTTGGAAGCAGCCGGCTTTTGGGGAGACTAATACATTTCTGATACGTATATTTTTTTAGATACTATAATTTTATTTTTAGCCAGTATATTGGTCTGTTTTTAGACCAAAGCCAGTATTTATGGAAATGATGGAAATAAAGTCTCTTTAGACTCATAGCTTCCAAAGTCTAATTCATAGTAAATCTGCCAAGCATTCTGTTTCTTAAAATTTTTCAGGTAACTAATTTAAATATAAAATAACTTGTGTGAAAAAAACTTCATTAGCAGTAATTGCAAAACATTGACATCATTTTTATTTCATTGTGATGTTCAGACTCTGCCTTAAACAGGTAGATAAATGTGCCTCAGATCCTGGATTTACATGTAATAAATAATAGAACAACTTAATGCACTCTGTAGTTCTCTCTTCCTTTCTCCTTCAGTTGGTCACATTACTACATTGGTGAGTTGGTTTTAGAATTACGTGAGACAGTACACAGTTATGTGACCATTGGAATGAAACTGATTGCCTTGTTTCTTTAGACTTCTCTAGTAGAGATAAATCAGTAATGGGTAGTTAAGCACCATTAAGCCTCTTTGGTGCTGTTCTCATTGGCTATGTGGTCATGGGGAAAGAAATTATAGAGTCCTACTGGTATTTTTATAGTTATCAGCTTCCCCAGGTTTCAGCAGAAGTGTGGCTAATGGAGAGAGAGAGAATGAATGAGAGAGAGAGAATGAATGAGAGAGAGAGAGAGAATGAGAATGCATGACTCCAGAATGTGTTCCTACCACCTCAGTGTTAACAATTCTCTAGAACAACGCTTTGGTGTGGTTCATTCCTCAAGCACATTCTAATTCAGTCAATGGAGCTGAGTGTAAGTACAAGCACCTGAGGTCATTCGGCTTCCCTGAGCAGACCTTTAATAGAAGATCGGCTTCATCAAGAAGTGACCACCAGATGGCAGTGTTTGCCAAAGTGACATGATAAAAACACCAGATTCCTCTGAAGGATACACAGAGATTTTTTTTTCCTCTTGGCAATTTCTACCAAAGTGACAATAAATTCTTTTCCATCTAGTAAAAGAAAAAAAAAAAAAAAAAAAAAACACCAGATTCCCTTTTACCTTAGCAAAATTAATTCTGACTATTTGTAATTGATCATTATCTAAGTGCATTTAAATGTTTGGATATATGAATATGTCAAATACAGTTTCTTTGAAAATTAGACTGATTTTGAAAGTGTTGGTATAACTCTGTTTTAAAATGTAGTTGTTTAAGCTCAGATACTCATTTTTTATACTCTGCTAAAAGTGTTTCTATAACATAAACTAATGTTGAAGATAGTTTAATAAGACCACAGAATGTTTATTTTGTGATACGTTTTTCTTATATCCAAGGCAGATTGGGAATAAAAATGTTTGACCTCATTTTTCTTGGCTTTACTTCACTACTGCTACATAAGACACTTGTTTCTATTTGATAAAATTAGAAGAGAGATTTACATAGTTTGTGATAGTGTCTATCAGAGTTGTGAAGACTAGATGGAAGAGAGAGTATTTGTAAAAAGGACTAGACATGTAACTCTGGTAGAGTGTATTTTTATTTACTTATGTATCACAAAACCCTTACAAGACCCAGGATGGTGGTGCCTTCCTTTAATTCCAAGCACTCAGGAAGCATCCTGGTCCACACTTTCAGGACAGCCAGAGCTATGTAGAAAGACCCTGTCTCATAAATAAATACATAGCCAGGCATGGTGGCAATCGGCAGGTAGATTGTGGAGTTTGAGGTCAACCTGGTCTGGAGAGCGAGTTCCAGGAGAGCCAGGACTACACAAACCCTGTCTCAAAAAAAAAAAAAAAAAAAACACAAAGAAACTTAATGTACTTTCAAACATGGTGTGGATTTATTAGGCTGAAATTACTAAAGACTCCTTAAAGTTACTAAAGAGAATTAACTAGCCTAACCATCTTTTCTATTTCATTTAGACGTAAGTTGTGATCCTTCCTAGTATTACGACTTAGACTGGGTTAGCGTAGTTGAAGTGCAAGGTCAGTATCCACTCACACCAAAGCATGTCTGCCAGACGCTTTGCTTTCCCGTTTCTTTAATAATTGACTTTGTTCCCATTAAACAAGCTTTTGTTTCCATGCAACATGTGACTTATATTTGTACTAACCTGGTATTGGTAGCCACTGATCTATTCAACATGCTTTGAACTTGGTCCAGAACCATAGAACGTTTAGAGGGTATTAATCATAGGGTGAGTGCAGCTTAAAATAACTATTCTCTTTTGTCATGTACTTGGTAATTTTCTGACAAATAGCTACCCAATTAATCTCCCTGCTGCTATCTCCAGGTTTAGCAGCCACCTCCAGGATGGGCAGAAGCCCGTTATCCATGTCCTCTGTCCCTCAGAACATCTCTCAGTAGAGCATTAGGCTACTCTTAATTCGCCAGTGGTTTGCTATATGTAATATTGTCTTAGCACAACTGAATTAACACCGTTGGAGGTTAAAAGTCAGTATCTAGTGGACCTCAGAGCTGTGCGATAACCAAGAGTACGGGGATAGTTCCAAAGCCCGGGAACTTAAACAACTACCATCCTTACTTAAGTCTTTTACCTCAGTATTGTAAAGTGTAGATAGTAATGCCATTAAAACATGTTAAATTGTTTAAAATTGTACAGAGGACGGAGTTGGTTCATAGGTTAAAGTGCTAGCTGTTCAAGCATGAGGACCTAAATTTCAATCCTTAGCGCCCTTGTATAGAAAAAAGGCAAACACTGTTGCATGTCTGTAATTCCAGTGCTGGGGTGGTAAGGATTCAGAAGTAGGTAAGTCTCTGGTTCAGGCTGGCCAGCCAATAGCCAAAACAACAAGCTTCCATTTCACTGAGAGGAACCCTCAGTAAGGTGAAGGGCAATGAAGATAGACAATGTTGACCTTTAGCTTACACACATACATACACACACACACACACACACAAAACAATTACAAAACAAATTAGTATCCTTTTTTTTTTTTTTTAGTATAAGTATCAATTTTTTTTTCTTTTTTTTTTTTTTCTTTTTGGTTTTTGGTTTTTTTGAGACAGGGTTTCTCTGTGTAGCCCTGGCTGTCCTGGAACTCTGTAGACCAGGCTGGCCTTGAACTCAGAAATCTACCTCCCGAGTACTGGGATTAAAGGCGTGCGCCACCACGCCCGGCTTTCAATGCAATTTCTTAAGTATGCATCATGATATAAATTTTTGTTGCTTGGCGTGAGTACCATATGCCTCTCCTCCCCCCCCCTTTTTTTTAAATAAAAGAAAGTGACCACTCAAACACTAATTCTATTTATCCTTGATTAAAAGGTAAAAAAAATATGTCATTCCTAGATCCATTTTCCAAAACCTTGGTAGTGTAAAGCTACCAGGGTTTTTAAGATAAGATTTGTAGTTGGCACATCACCTCGGACAGATTACGAGTAAGCAGACCAACCTTAGGACAGGAGGAAAAGCCTTAAGAGCCTGGTACCAAACTGATGCAGATGAACAAAGGGTGCGAGGAAGCGGTACTGGGGAAAGTAATCCGGGGAAGAGGGATTTGATTAAATAGACTGAGAGAGACAGAATGTAAAAGAGGAAGTCGTGCAGAAAATTTGAGAGACAGAAGTGTAGTGTGATTTGCTGTAATCAAAAAAGACCAAGTCACAGATGACTTCAGTGGAGTGGGGATAATGTTGCGTAGGTGAAAAGCTAGGTTTTTCGCAGCACTGTGACTTGATTTTAAAGAGGTTCTAGGTGGGACTCCGGGATACTTGTCAATGTTAAAAATGATTTGAAAGGAATTTGGAATAAAATTTAAACAGCAGAAACATTGTGGAACAGGGCCTATTCTATCATAGGAGAGTTACTGAGATCCACTATAACCTCATTTTAATTGTAGGTGTAAGCAAACAGCTTTAAATGTCAACTCCCTTGCCTCAGGTCACAGAATGAGTAAGGTGGGGAAAGGATTAATGGCAAGATGGAGCTGATGAAGTGATAGCAAGGTGAACCACAGGATAGCCACGTTGGGGTCTCTGTAGAGTTACAGGGCACCACACCTGTCTTACCTTACAGGCACTAAGAATTGCTAAGGAGACAGTTCACCCAACCAGATTTTAGTGTCTATCCTGCCATACCTAATTGTTTAGGAAACAGTCTCTTTCCTTTATAAGATCAAGAAAACCCATCTCAAAAGATAAATCCTCTGTGAGCACATTCTTGGAGTTTGGGGATGAGGGACACATTGCCCTTGAGCTCAAGGCTACCCAAGTTTTTTTTTTTTTTTTAAGAGGCGTAGAAGACTTTACTGTTTTGTACTTGGGCGTTCTCTGGTTTACAACTAGTATGAAAATGGGGCTCCTTTGTGTGCTGTTTTCTATCCTATCCTTCAAGCAAATTTTGAAAAGACAGTTCTTTGTCAGCAGAATGCTTGCTAGGTGCAGTCCTCTGGTCATGACAGCTTAGGAAGTTCATGGAAATTATAGTTTACAGTGTGAAATGGAAGGGCATGAGGCTTTTATCTTAATGTAAGCATGTCGGTAAGTAGCCGGAACTGAATTAAGTGTCTACTGATGATGCAACCTTTACGGGAAACCTCATCTAAAATAGATGAAGCTGTGAAATAACTGGTTGCTGGAACCACTGCATCGTCAGCCAATCTCATACTTAAATCATTTGTTTGTAACCAATAAACATTCCCAGTTTGTTTTAAACTGATACTTTTTCTTCTAGTCTCTCTGTGTCTCTGTCTGTCTCTATCTTTCTCTTTTCTCCCTCCTCTCTCTCTCTCTCTCTCTCTATATATATATATATAGATAGATAGATAGATAGATAATAATTTATTATTTTTTGCAAAATTTAAGTGTTCTGTGCCACCATACCCCCAGAAATATGACTTTTTTTTTCTTTTTTTTGAAATATGACTTTTAAAAATGGTGCCTCAGCCCCCAGCACACACTGTAGAAGACCCCTTTTCATTTGAGGAGTGACTCAAACAACGCCGGAGTTCAGTAGCTTCTCCACAGACAAATCTCAGTATGCACCTAGATCTTGTGTCAATTTTTTCAAACAACCACCTGTATAAATCCCACTCCTGAAGGGGGAAATTTGAGAGAGGGGAAGGACAGCAATTACTGATTGATTAAACTTCGAAGGTAATTTTTTTTTTTTAAAGCCATTGACAAAATCATTCCATGAACCAAAATTTGTAAGCAATCCTTTTCAAAGCATGAATTGCTTGGAAGTAAGCCAGCCATCATTAAAGTATCCATTCAGTGTTCATGGGCACATATCTAAGGACCAAATGGCTTGACATCATTATCTGCAGTCTTAAAAAAAATTGAGGGCTGGTGAGATGGCTCAATGGGTAAGAGCACCCGACTGCTCTTCCGAAGGTCCGGAGTTCAAATCCCAGCAACCACATGGTGACTCACAACCATCTGTAACAAGATCTGACTTCCTCTTCTGGAGTGTCTGAAGACAGCTACAGTGTACTTACATATAATAAATAAATAAATCTTAAAAAAAAAAAACATCGAACAGCCAAATTCTTCTAGCTTTAAACAATTCCAATTTTATTCCAAAATGTTAACCTGTGGACAAAACCTTCCCTGATGATATGATTGTCCTGTAACATATTTCTTACAGAATAAACTGTGCTTCTCTCAGACACCGAATTCTAAGATGTGACTTGACAGTTGGTACCACTAACATATATCCATGCAGGAGCCCCAAATTTATTCACCAATCAAAGAGCTCTGGTAGATGAAAACTTTATTTTTATTGTGTTTTCTGGCTAGGAGAGTAAATTCAGACACCCTTAGCAAGAATAAAGTACAGTTTGTAACTGCTTTTTAAAAATATATATACTTTTAAGATTTATTTATTTATTATATGTAAGTACACTGTAGCTGTCCTCAGACAGCGCCAGAAGAGGGCATCAGATCTCATTACAGATGGTTGTGAGCCACCATGTGGTTTCTGGGAATCAACTCAGGACCTCTGGAAGAGCAGGCAGTGCTCTTAACTGCTGAGCCATCTCTCCAGCCCTAAATACATCTCTCTCTCTCTCTCTCTCTCTCTCTCTCTCTCTCTCTCTCTCTCTCTCTCTCTCTCTCTCTCTCTCTCTCTCTCTCTCTCTCTCTCTCTCTCTCTCTCTCTCTCTCTCTCTGTCTCTCTCTCTCTCTTCAAGGCAGGATTTCTCTGTGTTGCCCTGGCTGTCCTGGAACTTGCTCTGTAGACCAGGCTGGCCTCAAACTCAGAAATCCTCCTGCCTCTGCTTCCCAAGTGCTGGGATTAAAGGTGTGCGCCACCACTGCCTGGCAAAATATTTTTTATAACAATGAATAAGTATACATTCCCTTACTCTGCAGATGGGAAATTCATTATTTTTATCATGTGGTTCAACGGATTACTTGTTATTGACAATTTCCTAATGTAGTCAAATATCAATGGATAAGAAAAGTCTGGAGTAAAATTCCACCATGTTATTATGTTTGGAGAGTGTTGGCAATTCCCTTTTCAGCTGTCTCTTATAAAAGCCTTTATCCAAACACCACATTGGTCTCCTCCAATAGACAATGAACTCTGAGACGCGCATTCACTTCTTTTAATTATTAAAGAGGATGCTTAAAAGCCACTTATTCTCTTTTCTAGCTTCTTTCTTGACACTTAACATCAACAACATCAACATCTGAGTCTCCTTTCTCCTCTCACCCTATTCTGATCAGTGACTTTGACCTATTTTGCCAGTTCCTCATTTCACCTGTCCAGTTCATCCTGCCCATCTTCATTGGACTCTGTCAGTGTCTGTAAACTCTCTGTCTTAGCACTTTAACTCCATACCTCAACTTCCTCTTGATTTCCTCTGTCTTGTCATAGACTTTAGCATCAAGGGAAGTGAGACATTACTTCAAAGAGGATATGTTCTCAGCTCTCCCTTAGGGTCCCCCTTCCCTCCTTCCCTGTCATCTGATTCACTAGGAGTAAAAATATGTCAGTGGCCACTGAGATGGCTCACTGAACAAAGGTACTTGGTGTACAAACCTGGCTGCCATGGTTGGATCAGCAGAACCCCTGTAAGGGAGAGACTCAGCTCCCCAAAGCTTCTTTGGTCTTCACATGCACTCCAAGGCATGGAAAGTGCACCTCACACTCACCATTTACTCTCTCACGCACAGTAGGGATTAAAAGAGTGTATGTTAGTTGAAGCTGCTGTGACTACAGCCCTATCCTTTAAAGCTGCCTTGACAAGGATGGCCACCTTCTCCACAGTACAGCACGCTGTTGGCATGAGGTGAAGTTTTCTTTTTTCATTTTTAACTAATGGTGACCCTTTGGCACACTCTGTGTTTCCTAAATTCCAATTGGTAGCCCCCATACCATTCTTATAAACGTATAGTGAGTTGTTATTTAACAATAAGCATGCTACCGGGAAATGGGCAAACCTCTTGTGTTCCATACATCCCTCTGGAAGCTTGGAATGCGCACCCTCTTTCACTGACGGCACCCTCTTGTACTGTTGGGTGCCAAGTTTCCATCACTGAGCATGTCAGTTGGGTACCATTTCTCATCCTTTACATTAGTACTCTCACACTGATTGTTAGAACATCATTTTCTTTACTGTAGTCTCTTATCTCATTTCCATATTTTAATTGTGCCTTTGGCATAACCTTCAGGTAGTTAATGCTCACAGTGAAAGCTGTGAGCTTTAACATAGACCCGTTGCTCAATGTTTCCTTGGCTCTTCCACCTCTGTTGGTTGCTTTTTACATCAAAGAAAGTAAAGAAACTACATACTAGTTTTTCTGACTGCTAGTAACGTAAGTTTGAACTAAGAATTTTTTTGTTTGTTTGTGTTTTGAGACAGGGTTTCTCTGTGTAGTCCTGGCTGTCCTGGAACTAGCTCTGTAGATCAGGCTGGTCTCAAACACACAGAGATATGCCTGCCTCTACCTCCCGAGTCCTGGGATTAAAGGCATGTGCCACCACCACCCAGTAGACCTAAGAAATGTTTATGGATATTTAAAGAATGTGTAAGCAGAGGCTTAGGAAAACTTTTATTGAAAGATTGGAGTTAACGATGAAACAATGCTAATGTTTGTTATGTTGTGTGATGCTGTGATGTTGTGTAATCTGTCTTTATTGCTTTCATTTATTAAATGAGAATCATAAAAGGCTATAATGTTTCTTTGGACTGTCTTGATAAATTTGCTCTGAAGGTCTTATGAAGATGCTCATAGTTTTCTTTCAAATTCCTATGTGGCTCTGGTAGTGAGCATCTTTGAATTTATCATATTAATATTGGTTGTGTTTACTACAGATGAATGGTTAGGTTGAGTGGGACTAGAAGTGACTTTCGAAATATCAGTCTAGCATTTATGAAATGATTCTATAACTTTCTACATGTCTAGGAAAATCTGTGATAATATTTGTGTTTAACCACAGAATCATAGGCTTTAGAACTTTAAGGGAAAATTCAGATTAACTTCCTGATTTTATGGATGAGAAGTGTAAACTCAGAGATGAATGGCTTGTCACAGTTAGATGACAGAAATATAATCCTAGGCCTTATTAAACCCACACTTACTGTTCCTTCTACCATGCTATTTTTAAGATTAGAATTTGAGTCTCAAGAGATGGCTGCTTTTCCAGAGGATCCAGGTTTAAGTCCCAGCATCCACAGACACGAGGTACACATGGGATGCAGATACCTGTGCAGGCAAAACACCAATACACATAAAATTTTAAAAAAGTGTTAAACAATTATTACATTCAATTTAAATCTACAGGGAAAGCCCATTCACTGATCAAACTTCAGGCATCAATCATTTCAAACTTTTCTGTTTCCTATTATCAGTATCCATCTTTTGAGAAACCTATATTATTTGTCCTGGCTCTATATTGAGAACATTGTCTTGGTTTCCGATACTATGTTACCCTCAAAGTACTAAAATAGGTACTATGTGTCTAATCTCTTGTGTAACACAATTTTTTGTCATCCACCAGTCATCCAGATTTTTTTTTTTTTTTTT
>NC_034610.1:12764761-12775088 GCF_900095145.1 Mus pahari
CAGAAATCCGCCTGCCTCTGCCTCCCGAGTGCTGGGATTAAAGGTGTGCGCCACCACGCCCGGCTCAGATTATTTTTGAAATTAAGAACCTCTCTTCCCAAAATAAAAAAAAAAAAATGTAAATTTCTTGGACTACAGACAGTTGCATTTTTCTGGCCTGAAGTTATTGCTCAATGATAGGTTGATTGTCTATCTATTGACTTGCCTGTGCGAATTTCTGGGATTGGTCTTCAGCAACACACACACACACACACACACACAAACACGTGAGCATTCATACCTGCACATGCTCACAATTTGATGCAAGGCATATATAGCATACTTTGTGACCCAAAATAAGTCTCTTCACATGAGGTTCAAGCGTATATATGAACTATACATAGATCTATGTATCATTTCATTTTGTCTCTGTGACAATTCTGAATTTCTTCTCCGGGTGGCCTAAATTTCCTGTGGGTATTTGTAAAGGAATAATCATTATAATAGCATTTATTATCACTGCTACTTTTTCCTTCTCTGTTTTTTTTTTTTTATTAAGCCTACCCTTCTACAACTAGCTGAAGAAATTGATCACATGAAAGACATTCTATTTATACAGTCTTTAAAGAATTAGTTTCACTATAATGGAATGTGAAAATTGGAAGGAACATGAGAAAACAATCTGTGGTGAGTTCTGTGTAAAACAAACAAACAAACAAACAAACAAAGTTCAAATGAAGCAGTGAAGTCCTTCACAGCGCCTCAAAAACAAGAGCATTCAGCTAGGAAAGTCGGCTCGTTTATTTCTGATATTGCATGTTACTGAAGTGTGATATGTGATCACATGACATGTTTGTCTCTTCTCAAAGTGTTATTTTAAACATGCGTATGGATCTGTAGAGAGCACAGAGAGGAAAGAGTCTGATTTGCTGAGTTCTTTTAATAACTTTCTATTAAACTTTTCTTTTAAAGGTATTGCTTTTTGCTCTTCGTCGCTAGAAATTCTTGTCACTGTTGTTGCCGCTGTTGTTTTTGGTGTTGCTGCTGCTAGTGGTGTGATGGTGGTAGTTGCAGTGTCTGTGGTATATGCAGGCGTGTATGGAAGAGCATTCCAGAGAATGATAATAGATGGCTTCTATCACTCTCCACTTATTTTTTTTCCAGACAGGGTTTCTCTGTATAGCCCTGGCTGTCCTGGAACTCACTTTGTAGACCAGGCTGGCCTTGAACTCAGAAATCCGCCTGCCTCTGCCTCCCGAGTGCTGGGATTAAAGGCGTGTGCCACCTTATTTTTTGAAACAGCACCTTTTAGAGAATATGAAGCTACCCATTCTTGCCAAATTGACTGGTAGACATGTCCTGGGAGACACCTGTCTCAGCTTCCTGACCCTAGTGTTACCTGTACATGCAGCCATGTATATGCAACCATGTCTTGCTTTTACATACATGCCAGGAATTTGAACTAAGTCCTCTTGCTTTCACAAGAGTCCTTACACTCTGAGCCATTTCTCCAGATCTCACCATTAAAATTTTAACAGAATAAATTATGAGAGAATGATATCAGGATTAATTGAAGTCAATCTTGAGAATGATTCGTCTTGGAGGGTAACAGAAAAAGAAATACGGTCAGGCAAAGTATAAAATAGTTCACTAGGTATTGCTTGCTAACTGCTCACCAGAAGTGACTATCGTTGCAGGGAGGATTCTGATTTCAGAAGTGATGCATAATCTTTATAGCACCTCTTTCCCAAAGGGGAAGTTAGATTATGTTGGTTGTAGTGGTTATTCAATGATGGCAGTCCCAAGCCTTTCCCTTGTAATTTAGGAATCTGCAGGAAGATGCTTCTTGAGGACATATTCCATGGGGCAGCACATTTAAAGAAGGAAGGCTAAAAGAAAAGCCCAAATGGGAAGGCAGCACAGCATCCAGGCAAACTGGTGGGAGAAGAAATCTGTTCTCATGATGATTGAGCTTCCCCAGCCTGCCTGTAGGTGGGTGTGTTTAACAGAACGAAGCCATGGGAACCAGCCTGTCAGCCAGCCTTTCAGGCTAATTAGCTCAGCTTACAACAAAGATAAGTGAGCCTGAGAGGAGGGCCCTGAGGGTCTTTAGATTCTGGGAAATGTCTGATTGGCAGATGTTAAAAGGGATTCTTTAGTAATCCAGTGCATCAATGAGCTGCACAAATTCAGTCCAGAGCTGCAAGAATTCAGGCATGAGGAGACTGTGCAGGAGGCTGGCACAGGCAGACCCGAGATGGACAGAACCTTGGAATCTCTGAGGCACATCATTGCCCAAGCCTTGCCTCACAGAGACCCGGCTTTGGTCTTCAAAGACTGTAAGTACTGAAGGAAACCCCCCCCCCTTTTTTTTTTTCTGACTTTTTAGAAAATAGTCCGAAGCGTCTAGTCACATCTTATTTAACTACGATTTCTGCTAGATCTTTGTAGTCGTGTTCTGTGGGCTAAGCGATATTTAAATTGTTCCCGACTTCAGCCAGGAGAATGCTTTCCTTATACCTACATCCACAAGACTCTGGGCTATTTTGCCAAGACAGTACTGTGTAGATGACTCCTTCTCTAAAGTCTAAAACCTGCCAAGTCTTAATGAACTCTTCCAGATGCTTTTCAAATAAAACAAAGCTGACTGGAACTCAGTGAAAACTAAAAATAACTTGGAAATGATAATAAAAAAATGCACTGCTTGTTGTTCATCTCTTTAATCTTCCACAACATAACTAGTCACATTAAATCAGGTATTGTTTTATCTAAAAGTATTTGTAGCAAACAAAATTTAATTTTTATCACTGAGCTCCTAAATTTTAATAACAAATTATAATGCCAATAAAATGTGATGCCTTCTAACTTCAGCCTCATTCCCCGACATCCCCATCCCCACCCCCACCCCACATGGCCTGGCAAAGTTATTTTTAAATCTTTTTCTAAAATGATTATGAAAAATAATTCAGTCAAGCTTTACAATTCCAGCAATACTATTAAACCATTTGTCATATAAGTTCGCTTCTGGAACCAATTTGATTTCTCTCTGCTGCAAAACAGACTATCTTCATGGTGTATCTTATCTACAGTGGGTGTCAGATTACAAAGGGCTTCTGAAATAGAATTGTGCTTTGGATCTGCCCAAAAGGTGAAAATGCATATGGAATGTTTTTAGCCTGCAATACGTTACAGCTTTCCTCCGTGTGACTCTAGTGATGTGTGTCTCCATCAAAGTATCAGTGGTTTGGATTTTGCTTTCTGATTAGTGAATAATGCCCCTTTCCAGATGTCCCTGCAGCTTATATTTCTCATATGTGTGATGAAAGAGAGAGAGAGAGAGAGAGAGAGAGAGAGAGAGAGAGAGAGATATGCCTGGCCTCTTTATTCTATAAAATTTCCCTCTTAGAAATTAAATTGTAACCAATCTGTCCTCTAGAGAGAGAGAGAGAGAGATATGCCTGGCCTCTTTATTCTATAAAATTTCCCTCTTAGAAATTAAATTGTAACCAATCTGTCCTCTAAGGCATAAAATGAAAGCTATTTTCTTTCTCAATTTAAAAAAAAAAAAAATATTGTCTTCAAGCATTTGTCAATAGCTATGTTAGAAATAATAAAAGTCACTCCATCCTCAAGCTTAGCCTGGCGTCTATTCTGGCTTGGTATGTTTCTCCCAGTGAAAGAGAAGGAAAGAATGTCTTTCTCCTTCAGTGCATTCGAATCTTAGTGGAGGGTAAAAGGCTTTGGCATGTCCAAAGCTTTGGATAAATTGTAAGAATTTACACCTAGAATTTGGAGAGCAGAAGAAAGAAAAGGAAATGGAGGGAAAAGTTCAAATCTGACGTTGTATGGTCCAGTTCTTAAGCTGAACTAATTTCTTCCAATTGCATACAGTTTAGAAGAGAAACTACAAGTTTTTAAAGGGACAATGTCTGTCACCAAACTTTTTGCAAGAATGCTATTTATTTTTTGCTGTTGTTTTCTTCTGAAACCCTTGTAACCCACACAGAATTTTTTTCCCATATGGAAAAACTGTGTCACATTTTGTGTATTTCGTTCATTAACAACAAAAATCCCAACATTAGTATTTGTCATTGTGGACTTACTCTGGAATGAACCACTTGCTCTGCAGCTGCTCTGCCCAGTGAGTGTGAATATGAGAATGTTAGATCCTTTCCTTTCCAGCTTTTCTAACCTGGAAATAAAATGACGGAATGATATAAGCTAAAGGGCAAATGTCTCTACCAATCTTTGTGGAAGGGTGGAAATGGCTTTGCTTTCTGAGTCAGGACATCAGACGTCTGTTTGAGGATCAAGCCGTATACATTGGCAACGGTGGGTGCTACCCATGTCTCGGTCTGGCTTATGAACTTTATTACTTTGGCACGACTTTAAATTGCTGCCACCGCCCTCCTGCTGGCAACCTAAAAAGCTGCCACCAGCCTTAATGGCAGTTCTTAAAGTCTTCTTCCTGTCCTCCTAGCTCATTCAAGGCTCCGCCCCTGCTGCCACCCACCTAGTCTCTGCCAGGAGGAACACATAAAAAGAATTGCTTCCTTGCTTTTCGGGAACATGAAAAGGGACTTAGAGAAATTATAAGACACAACTCAAGTGAACAAAGGAGTATTCAAAAGAAACTGTCGCCTTCTTTCTAAACTTCTCTTCTGTGAACGCAAAGTGGCGTTTCCTTTACTCTTTGGACACACAGTACCAAGAGCAAAAATTGGCCTCCTGAGTCACTCATCACCGCCAGTTGGCTTTTGATTGGCTTACAAACAAGCAACAGTGGGTAAATTTTCTCTTCAAGTTGATTAGGAAAAGCACTCTGAGAGTTTTCTGGTCTGAGGCAGAACCATGTGGGAACAGTTACATTCGCTTAAGGAAATAACGTTGGATTCATGGCTCAGCCTTCAGATGGCATTTTACAGTATGTCCAATCTGCTATAGTTTAGATAAGTTGTTCATCTACGATAACTGTGTGTTTTTAAAGGTATTATTTTCCTTTCTTTTCTTTTTTTTTTTTTTTTTTTTTTTTTTTTGGTTTTTCGAGACAGGGTTCCTCTGTATAGCCCTGGCTGACCTGACCTGACCTGGAACTCACTTTGTAGACCAGGCTGACCTCGAACTCAGAAATCCGCCTGTCTCTGCCTCCCAAGTGCTGGGATTAAAGGCGTGCACCACCACTGCCCAGCTTCTTTTTTCTTTTCTTTCTTTTTTTTTTTTTTAAGGAAAGAAATTCCACAGTATTTTTCTTTATGATAACTGTGTGGTTTTAAAGGTTTATTTTCCTTTTTTCTTTTCTTTTCTTTTTCTTTTTCTTTTTCTTTCTTTTAAAGAAAGAAATCCCACAGTATTTTTCTTTACTTCCTAGTGGACATTCAAATGAGAGAAGTTTGGGATAAGGTGGGCTCCCGGTATGAACTTTGCTTCTGAAAGCTGGCATGAAGCTGATCTCCACAACGGGAGCATCTCTGCTACAGGCAGCACTGGATAGCTCCACGCGGCCAGGCAGAGTGTGTGTGCAGAGAGATTATGGCACATGTCCACGCTGCCTTCCCCTCTGAGTGAGTTTCATTCACTCTGAGTGAAACCGCCATCCCGTTTCATTCTGTGGGTCGTGAGTCACAAGCAAGGATGGGCTGTGGTAAGAGCAGCCCCTGTCCTCTGTTGTGGAGCGTGCACTAGCTATTTGTTTGTTTGCTGCTTCTTTGACCCTTCCTAGACTTTCTCAAAAGAAACTACTGCATGATTTCACGATGGCTGTAGAGCAGATCCTAACCCAGGCACTAATTTTTCACATTACCAAAGGATAAGCTATCTTTATCCTCTCTATCTAGTCTGTAGACTGTTTCTTCATTCATTTTATAGAAACTAGAATGGTTAAATCCTTGTTGTATGACAGATTCTATGCCAGAAACATTTATTCTTCATAGTAAGCCAGTAAATATAGATAGTTCTGTATGTACAGTTGCTATAAGTGAAGGAACAGAAACAAATTGACCAAGTCCCAGCTTAGTAGGAGTTGAGGGCTAGACACAAATGCTGTTTTCCAACCCCTTACCTTTAGTCACTCACTACGTGGCACTGCCTCTTAGAGCTGCCAGTTACCATATTATCAGGGCTGTAAGAGAAAGCAGAGAAGGGAGAGAAATGAGCTTTTCTGAGAGGTGGGAGAGCCAAATAAGTAGTTGTAACTGAACAGAGTATGACAGAAATGTAGAGGTGGGGGCACTTTTAGAGGAGGAGAAGCCACTTGGCCAAAGGCCAAGGAGCACGGATTGAATGGGAGCTGAATAGGAGAAGCAGGTTGAATCTTGCTGACACACAGGTACTGGATTTAGGTATGACCTTAAACTATGCAGGAGTTTATGGCTTTATGTGTCCTGGGACAAAGCCTAGATGGCATCTGCTGGAGGTGTGTGCACTGACACCTATACTAGGAAGAACTATAGATTTTATCAGTTAGGAAACCAACTGGCCAACCCAGGAAAGATGTAAGGTTAGTGAATGATAAGTATATCTCTGGGAAGAAGTTACTTGCACTAACTGAAAACTAAATTAAAACAACTTCATCCAAGAGATAGTTTAAAAGCTATTTCGATTGTCATTTCAGCTTCAAGAGTTAGTGGGTGAAGGGTTAGCTTTATAAAGTACATGTTAGATTTCACTGATTTTTTTTTTCCACACTCTATGATGAAAAAGCAAGATGGAGTCTTTGCTAAATGTTGCTCGGCTAGATGCAAATTTCTCACATATTTGAGGTGCATTAACTTTTTTTTATTTGAAAAACATTTCTCTGCATGGAAGGTTTTATGTATATCAGATAGGTGAATACTTAACTTCAAAGAGCACATTTCTACCCTTTAGAAAACTCAGACCAGACTACAAGGCTATTAAAAACATCTTAGTAATCATGAATCTGGCAGTGTATAGCCTGGGAGAACAAAAATTTTCTCCAGTGAAGTATTTTTTTCTGCCCCATTCTCTTTAGTGTAGTTACTTGAAACCTATAAATTTGATGATACATTTATAGTTTTCACATTTCACACAGGGGGTGGATGTAAGAAATGTAAAATCCCTGCACACGCTGCTGTAGTGTATTCCACCATATAAGCTGCCCTTGAAGGAACTTCATTTCAGTTCACAATGATTCCATCTTAATTGCCATAGAGTAAATGTTGATACTTTTAGTATTAAACTAGAAACGCATGTCTTATGGAAGCCTGCTCAAATGCCAATTTTACTTTATTTATAATAGGACACAATGACTTTTATTTGAATTTAGACTGATAAAAATGCAAACTTCAGCTCAGCTATTAGCGGTATAAAGGATGTTCTCTTTATCTTTTATCAGTAAATGCTCATTTGACAGTTTAAATATTGAAAGACAGCCCAAGAAGAAAATATTTCAAAGTCTTTTAAAGAGGGGTGTAACTTAAGTAACTCAGTCACTTAAAGGCCATATCTGTCCTAATACCTTTTTCCTCATATATAAATACATTTAAAAGGTCAAAATAAAATATGATAGACTCTTATCCCATGGAGCCTTTTCACAGGCTGCTCCCCATCTCACCAGAGGCTTTTTTTTATTATTATTATTATTTTTTATTTTATCCAACAGTTGAGATTTGTTAGCTTGAACTCAATTTTAACAACTTCTGAAACTCATGTGCTAAGTTACAGCCCGTAATAGGATACAGCTGCCCAAGGGTGAGTTTCTAAGTTATGATCTTTCTGTTTAAATGATATGGTTTTACTGATTACGTGCTACAGATTGATTTAAGAAATGTTAGACAACTTTAGAAGCCTTTCATAATGGAATTTTTATTTAATATATTTCATATTCAAGTTTTAACCCCAAAGGCTTTTATTTCTTTTCCTCCATGTTCAAATGCCCATATCAGTTTAGTCTGAAGAGGTATTTAAAACAATTCCATTTTAAAAGAAAAAGAGTCCTATTGAAAGCTAAGAGAAGAGACAGTGACTACATCTCGCAGTTCTCCCCATTGTCTTCTGGAGTCAATGGAATGTTATGGTTTTAGTTGTTGGCTGGCTTTATTTTTGTCTGCTAATGCGGTGATAATCAGTTGATCCCTACTTCCATCTCATCCTGTTGAGCAGCTGTGAGAGCCCATCACTAACCCGCCACTCTGTTGGTATTTATGCCCTATGCTTGTCCATCTGCATTTCTTCACTATGCCTCTCAACTACCTGTTATAATTTCCCCAGCGTGGTTTTGTCCATAACTTAGTTGTAAGCTCCAGGGCAGAGACAGACCTTGTATTTTTGTCACATGGCAGAAGCATTCTACAGTTCCAGGTACCTAGAAGGTATATGGCAGACATATTTAAACTACTAATTGGCTAATTTTTCTCCCCCGTGAAAGGGGAACAGTTTTCCCACCTCCAAGTATTCTCCTTAATGATGAAATAAAGTTCTCAGCTCTATTCTAAGCCTCCTTCAGTCAGCACAATTGTCAGAGAATAATTACATTTAGAAATAAGTTAACATAAAAATAGGCGTGGGGTGGGGGGGAACAGGCAGTTCAGTCTGGAAGCTGCCTCAAGCTAGCCTCCAGAAACACTCCACAGTATCAGAATTCATCAGCCCAACAATCATCCTGAGTATGACTCCAGCTAAGGGTCACAAGAACATTCTTCTATGGCCCAATTCTACCTGTGTCTTACACACTGGCCCTGTAGCAGATACTAAAAAACACTCTTTAAATCATTATTTCCAGGGAAATACATTATATACCTAAGACCATATTCTTTACAGATTTGACCATTTTCATAAAACTAAATTGTGTGAAGAAATATCTTCAGCTAGTTATTTCACAATAGTGAAATAACTAGCTGAATCAGGGATCCTATATACAGTGCAATGTCAGTGCCGAGTAGAGCATGGGGGAAGAGAGATACCCATGGATGGTAAATACGTCACATCTACACAGCTTTTAAAATGGGATGACGTCATGTGGCCCATGCTACAATGTAAAACACACATGTGAACTCTACCACGCAGCAGCAGCATATATGCTATTTAACTTTTCTCATAAAAGAATTTACACTTCTGCCTTTTTAAATTCTAAAGGTGAAAAGTAATGCCTGCCCCCCGAGGGGGGGGAAAGATATTACTTTTAATTATGTTGTAGACCCTCCTGAAAGGTTAACTATGCAAAACAACTGAAAGAATTTCCATTCCTTCAGAGAAATGTTTGAGGTAAGGGATGGAAGTAGGAAAAAAAAGGAAAGAAAAACCAAACAAAAGCCAGCCAGCTTTCCAGCCGCTGAAGGAGCTGGGGCACAAACCTTGAAGAGTGCCCCTGCAGGGAACAGAGAGGACTCCAGCTGCCTGTCCCACTGGGCCAAAGCAGCTGCCTTAAAAGAACTTTTGCATAAAAGGAAAAGGGGCCAAGGCTCCCTTTTTGCTGCAGGACACAGGGGCAGTGTCCACAAGAGTTCAGTGTCCTGGCCAAAACCAAAGCTAGGGATCATTGTAAATGCCTCGGCAGCTGGCATGGCAGATCAGTTTCTGGGACCCAGCCAGGCTCAGCACAAGATCCAGAGGGACCCCATGTTTCAACCTATTGTGCATGCATTATAAATTAATATATCATGAGTTTGCCTTTTACGTTATTTGAGAGTCCTTTTCCTGTTTCTCCTTAATAAAATTAGAAAAATCACACTAATGAGAACAAGTTGGTGGAGTAGTAAATACTATTTAAAGTTATATAAAATGTCACCTCTTAACAGGTTTTTAATTAAAGGTGATATTAAAATATCACAAACATAAATCCATCTGTTTAAAAGCAGAGAATCAATTTGAAAATAGATTATCTTGAAAGCTGCTTGATGATTTGTAAATGGCAACCTTTCCAATGTGTCTTAGTTGTTTTTGGCAAGCGATATTTTACTCTGCTAGAAATTTTTATGATATAAGATGAAAGAAATTGGTTCTTTTCGTAGTAGATTTATACCAGACTGTTACAATCCTTTGTATATGTGTGTGTGAGCAAATGGCCTCTTCCAGGACTTGCATCTTAAGTCATTGAACTGGGCCATTGTTGTGATTATAAAAAGATAAAGGGGTATAAGAATATGTTTTATGGGAGTGTGGTGAGGTGTGGGGGAAGGGGAAGGGGGTGTCTCAGCTGGCCCATGCCAAGGCATCCCCTTCCCCTGAGGTATAGTATAGAGCCGAGTTTATTCAGGGCCTGGGGAAAGAAGTTAAGAGGGTAGTAGAGGCAGAGAAAGGCAGAAAGAGAGACAGAATGAAGAGAAGAGAAGAGAAGAGAAGAGAAGAGAAGAGAAGAGAAGAGAAGAGAAGAGAAGAGAAGAGAAGAGAAGAG
>NC_034610.1:12776288-12778893 GCF_900095145.1 Mus pahari
CAAACTCATAATCTTCCTGCTTTTGCCTCTATGATCACTATATATATATATATATATATATATATATATATATATATATATATATCACCAAAACATTCCCAGACCATCCATGGTATTTGATATTTGAGACAGGATGTGGCTTGAACTTGCTATGTAGCCAATTCTAGTCTCAAACTCATAATCTTCCTGCTTTTGCCTCTATGATTACAGGCGTCTGACACTGTCTTAGTCACCGTTCTATTGCTAAAGAGACACCATGATCACAGGAAGTCTTATAAAAGAAAGCATTTAATTGGGGCTTGCTTACAATTTCAGAGGTTCAGTTCATTATCATAATGGCAGGGAACATGGTGGCATGCAGGCAGACATGGTTGGGGAAGTGACTGACAGTTCTATATCTGGACCCACAGGCAGCAGGGAGAAAAAGTCATTGGGCCATTCTTGGGCCTTTGAAACCTCGGAACCCACGCCCAGTGACACACTTTCTCTAACAGCATATAGCAATGGAGAATGGAGAACTGGGGGTAGCCACTAGAAAGTCCCAGATGCCAGGAAAGCAAGAGGCTGCCAGGATCCAACTGGGATGACATTAGCTGAAATAAAACCCAACAAAGGGGAGAGAGAACTTATAGAGATTATATCCAGAGGTTAGGCATGGCCCACGGTTGAGAATGGGGCCACCAACCCATCTCAGAATTGCTCCTGTCTAAAGGAAATACAGGGACAAAAAGTGGAACAGAGACTGAAGGAAAGGCCATCCAGAGACTGTCCCATCTAGGGATCCATTCCATATTCAGCCACCAAACCCAGACACTATTGCTGATGTCAAGAAGTGCTTGCTGACAGGACCTGATGTAGCTTTCTCTTGAGAGGCTCTACCAGAGCCTTTCCAATACAGATGTGGATGCTTGCAGTCAGGGGAAGGACTGAAAGAACTGAAGGGGTTTGTAAACCCATAGGAAGAACAATATCAACCAACCAGACACCCCGAACTCCCAGGGTCTAAGCCACCACCCAAAGAATACACATGGAGGGACCCATAGCTCCAACTGCATATGTAGCAGAGGATGGCCTGGTCTGGCACTAGTGGGAGGTAACATCCTTGGTCCTGTGAAGGCTCGATGCCCCAGAATAGGGGAATGCTAGGGCAGTTAGGCAGTAGTGCATGAGTTGGGCGGCACCCTCATAGAAGCAGGGGGGAGGGGGAATGGGATAAAGGTTTTTGGAAGGGAAACCAGGAAAGAGGAAGGAGGATAACATTTGAAATGTAAATAAAATAACCAACACAATTTTAAAGAATTATTTATTTATTTATTTATTTATTTATTTATGAGTACACTGAAACTGTATTCAGACACACCAGAAGAGGACATCAGATCCCATTATAGATGGCAGTGAGCCACCATGTGGTTTCTGGGAAATGAACTGAGGACCTTTGGAAGAGCAGTCAGTGCTCTTAATCGCTGAGCCATCTTTCTAACCCCTCCCCCCCAATTTAAAAAAAAAATGTAAAAAAAAAGAAAAGAAAAGAAAAAGAAAAAAGAAAGATGAAACATAAAATATTCTAGGATTTTTTTTTGCAACTGTTTAAAAAAAAAAAGCTGTACCTACCCTGATAAGCGCACACCTCTTAATCCTTTCAAATACCACCATTCTCTGGTAAGTAAGGGTTCAAATCTATGAGCTCATGGGGCCATTCTTGTTTTGTGGAGAGAAGGAAATCCACAGGCCACAGAAAGACAAACTTAACTGCTCATTGAATTACAAAAATATCCATCCTGCCCTCTAAGAAAAACTAATATTTAAATAAGTGTTCCAAAAATAAAAATACATGTATAAGGTTATACAGCATTGATACATTACTTATATATCAAACATTAACTGCTATTTAAAAGACGTCCAGTGTTTAAAAACATTCTCCAAATCAAAAATGAATTGGTTACCATCTAAGACAGGTCATGTACTCAGAAGAAAAGAAAGAGGTGAGTCACTTGTCTAAAGCTATTGCATTGTTGTTCATCTATCATTTACAGTCATTATTTAGGTTCAAACGAAAATAATTTTGTCTACCTCTTTTTTAAATTTTTTAAAAAGATTTAATTATTTATTATATGTAAGTACACTGTAACTGTCTTCAGACACTCCAGAAGAGGGCGCCAGATCACGTTATGGATAGTTGTGAGCCACCATGTGGTTGCTGGGAATTGAACTCAGGACCTTTGGAAGAGCAGTCAGTGCTCTTAACCACTGAGACATCTCTCCAGCCCCTTCTGTCTACTTCTTAATGCCATTCTCATTCAAACCACCACAGACACTGTGATGGTTGGCATCCGCTCTCAGCCCAAGGAGTGGCACTATTAGAAGGTGTGGCCCCGTTGGAGTAGTGTGACACTGTGGGTGTGGGCTATAAGATCCTCATTTTAGCTGCCTGGAAGCCAATCTTCCACTAGCGGCCTTCAGATGAAAATGTAGAACTCTCAGTCAGGCGGTGATGGCACATGCCTTTAATCGCAGGAAGAAAGAAAGAAAGAAAGAAAGAAAGAAAGAAAGAAAGAAAGAAAGAAAGAAAGAAAGAAAGAAAGAGGGAGAGAGGGAGGGAGGGAGG
>NC_034610.1:12778978-12780127 GCF_900095145.1 Mus pahari
GGAGGGTGGAAAGAAAGAAAGAAAGAAAGAAAGAAAGAAAGAAAGAAAGAAAGAAAGAAAGAAAGAAAGAAAGAAAGAAAGCTCTCAAATCTGCCTGCACCATGCCTGCTTTGGACACTGCCTTGCTCCTGCCTTGATGATAATGGACTGAACCTCTGAATGTGTAAGCCAGCCCCAAATAAATCAATTAAATGTTGTCCTTTATAAATGTTGCATTGGTCTGTTCTCACCAGTAAAACCTAAGACAGATACCATATTCTTTTTTTAGTTTTTCTCTAAAGGTCTAGAAGAATTTAGCAGAGAATATATTCAATCCAGTTCTGGGCTGTTCTTTATAGTGAGATTCCTTATTATTGCTCTAATAGTATTGGCTGTTATAGATATTCTTAGGCTTTTTAAAAAATATTCTCTTGGTTCCATTTTAGTATGTCAAATGTATCTGAAAATGTATCCATTTATTTGAAGGTTTTCAAATCTATTAAATAAGAATTTTTTCAAAATACTCTCTATCTATTGTTTGGAACAAATGATATCTGCTATAATTTCTGTTCTAATTTATCATGCCTAATTTTATTTGCTTTTCATCTTCTCCTTCTTTAAGTTAGTTTGCCAAGAGATTTATTTTTAAAGAATCAACTCTTCATCAGTCCTCTGTGTTATTCTTTTTAATTCCTGTTCCATTAGAGTCAGCTCATATATTTATTATTTTTTCTTTTGTATTTTCATTGAACTATTCAGGCTTTTTATAAGACCTAGAAGTACATTATGGAATTATTTAATTGAAATAGGCTTTATTTATTTATTTATTTATTTATTTATTTATTTATTATGTTTAGGCATTCATGGCTACAACCTTCCCTCTTTAAACTGCCTTCATTTTGTCTTACAGGTTCTACCTGTTGTGTTTTATAAAAAGATAAGTGGGAAGGAATATGTTTGGTGGATGTGCAGTCAGGTATGGGGTAAGGGGATGCCTGTGTGGGCCCATGCTGACTTCGCTTCCCCCTCTGAGGTACCAGCCACCTGACAGTATAGTATAGAATAGAGTTTATTTAGGGCATGGGGAGGGGAGTTGAGAGAAAGGAGGGGAGAGAGAGAGAGAGAGAGAGAGAGAGAGAGAGAGAGAGAGAGAGAGAGAGAGCAGTCATG
>NC_034610.1:12781002-12792146 GCF_900095145.1 Mus pahari
CAGTTGGGTGCTCTTACCCGCTGAGCCATCTCACCAGCCCCTGAAGTTTTTTTAAATTAACTTTTTTTCTGGATGGTCTATCTCTTGATGACAGTGATATATTAAAATCACTCACTGAGTTTTTATACCCAAGTATTGGATACATTGGATATTTGGTTAATATATATTGGTAATCATTGTATTTTCTTAATGATTTTTCTTTCTTTCTTTCTTTCTTTTTTTTCTCAAGATTTATTTATTGTTATATGTAAGTACACTGTAGCTGTCTTTCCAGAAGAGGGCATCAGATCTCATTGCGGATGATTGTGAGCCACCATGTGGTTGCTGAGATTTGAAATCAGGACCTTTGGAAGAGCAGTCAGTGCTCTTACCCATTGAGCCATCTCACCAGCCCCTGATTTTTCTTTTATTAGTATTGTCTTAGTTAGGGTTTCTGTTGCTGTGATGAAACACCATGACCAAGGAACTTGGGAAGGGAAGGGAAGGGTTTATTCTACTTACACTTCTTTCTACAGCACAGTTCATCAAAGGAAGTCAGGATACAAACTCACACAGGGTAGGAACCTGGAGGTAAGAGCTGATACAAAGGTCAGCAGGAGGAATGCTGTTTATTGGCTTGCTCAGCCTTTTTTTTTTTTCTTAACAGAACCCAGGAATTGCACCAGACACAACGGGCTGGACCCTCATCTATTGATCACTAATTAAGACAATGCCCAGCCATAAATCATGAAGGCTCCTTCCTCTCGAATAACTCTAGCTTGTGTCAAGTTGATATAAAATTAGCCAGTACAAATATGTAGTGACTCTCCTCGTTAATTTTGTTTTAAACTGAGTTTTGTCAGTTTTTTATACGGATACTCCATCTTGCTTTCATTTGTTTGAAAAATTATTTTCTGCCCTTTCCTTTTCTTCCATGTGTTTTTGTCAATGGGATGTGTTTCTTAGACACAACAGATGGTTGAATCTTGTTACTTTATCCAAAGCCAAACTTTCCTTTTAACTGGAGAGTAAACTTTACATTCTGGATTATTTAGGGGATATGTGCTAGCTAATTCTATATAGGGTTGTTTTTTTTTTTATCATTTGAATATTCTTTGTTCTTTTCTTTCCCTCTTTATCATAGTAGATGTTTCCTGTTTATTGGACTGAAAATGCTTGAATATTTGACAGTTACTTTGATCATTTATTCTTCTAATTAAAATCATTCTTTCTCATGCTCTTACAATTGTGACCATCTTTCTTCTTCATCATCATTTAGGCTATGTTAAAAGTCTACCTAGATGATGGCTTAGTGGTTGTGAATTGGTGTATTTTATGTTTCTGCCTCTCAGATTTAAGTGATAGCTTTTCTCGATACAGTGGTAGTGATCAGCAGCTATTACACTCGGGGTTAAAATACATCAGTTTATATGCTTTTCTGTTTGGTTTTAGAGGTTAATCTGAAGAGTTCCTATTTAAAGGTGAGTTGGTATTTTCTTCTTTCTTTTTTTTCTTGGCATTCCATCTTCAGTGTAACCTGGAGAAGTTTTTCCTTCTAGACATATTAAGGATTCTATATATCTCTTTTCCTTGATATCTATACCTTTACTTTGAGAATTTTTTAACCATAATTTTATTAGTTTATTTAGCTTTATATCTCAATTCCTTCTTTTATACCAGAGAGTCTTAGAACTGGTACCTTGTTAATCTCCCAGAATTCTTAAAAATTATGGTCATGGTTGCTTCTATTTCTTTTTTTTTGGGGGGGGGCTGTCGAGACAAGATTTCATTGTGTTGCCCTGGCTGTCCTGGAACTCACTCTGTAGACCAGGCTGGCCTCAAACTCAGAAATCCACCTGCCTCTGCCTCCCAAGTGCTGGGATTAAAGGTGTGCACCACCACTGCCTGGCACTTCTATCTTTTTATTGTTATCTGAATGCAATCATCACTCAATTTCACCTTATTCAAGAATTTTTTTGCCCAAGTTCTTTCTTTTGTTTGTTAGTGCTGGGTCACTTTGTTTCTCTATTTCATTATTATTATTATTATTGTTGTTGTTGCTGTTGTTATTATTATTTTAATGTAAGTCTCTGGAAGACAGGCTGGCCTCAAACTCATTCTCCTCTGAGAATAATGCTTGGACTTCTAATTCTCAGTCCTTTTGCTTTTGTCTCCTAGTTCTGGGATTATAGGCATCATCCGCTAAGCCCCACTTTCATCCAAGTCTTAAATTCACTTTTCTTCTTCTTCTTCTTCTTCTTCTTCTTCTTCTTCTTCTTCTTCTTCTTCTTCTTCTTCTTCTTCTTCTCTAAATAACTTAAAGTGTTTATTTATTTAAGATTTATTTATTTATTTATCTATTTATTTATTATATGTAAGTACACTGTAGCTGTGTTCAGACACCCCAGAAAAGGGCATCCGATCTCATTAGGGATGGTTGTGAGCCAACATGTGGTTGCTGGGAGTTGAACTCATTACCTTCAGAAGAGCAGCCAGTGTGCTCTTAGCCGCTGAGCCATCTCTCCAGCCCTTGAACTTCTTTACTTCACCCTCCATCTCTTTTTCTGAATACTCTTTGAGGTCAAAGATGATATGTAAAACTATACCTTTGAAATTTTTTATTCAAACACTTAGTATCAAAATATTTAGTTACTAAGGAATTATGAATACTTGAAGAAGCTGTATTACCTCCTTTTTTCATATTTTTACATTTCAAAATTGCAATTTCTATATATTTTATGATGCATACATATTTATGTCTCTTTATATATTTATAATTTTATTTGAGAGACCTCTTAACGAACAGCCATTTTTTGAAGTCTAAATCTTTATTACTGCCCCATGAGTAAACAGAGACCACAGTAACAGTAATTTAAAGAGAACTGGACTAACTAGGAATTTAAAAATTGATGAGTGAAAATAGTATTAATAATTGATAATAAAATTAATAAGCAGTGGAGGAAGGAATGAAGAATCGGATAGGATAGTGCATTCATTACTTTTCTCATTTCTGTGAGAAAGTACCTGAGAGAAGCCATTGACGAAAAGGAAGAGTTTCTTTGGGATCACATTTTTAGGGTACAGTCCATATCAAAGAGAAGGCATGATGGCTGGAAGGTGAGGCAGTTGGTCACATTGCTTCTACAGTTGGGAAGCAGAGACGGAGAAACGCTAGCGCTCAGCTCACTGTCTCCTTCCCTTCAGTCCAGGCCTCCAGCCTGTGGGTGGTGCCAGCTACACTCAGGTGGTGCCAGCTACACTCCGGTGTCTTCTCTTTAATTAAGTCTTACTGGAAACAGCTTCACAGAGATACACACAGAAAGGGAGGTCCAGAATGGCTATAATCTACAGGAGTTAACGAAATTAAAATCACACAGAGAGAACAAAAGCCTATGGGATGAAGATAGGAAAAATAATGCTAAGGGAAATAAAACCAACACAGAGCCAAATGGTGTTTTAAAATACTGAAAAGATAAAAGATGATGTTCCTCTTTGGCTGAGGAGTTAGAAGATGGGATGTTTTGCCTTTTTTTTTTTTTTTTTTTTTTTTTTTTAAAATAGTTTGCCAAACAGTTCTGCAGTTTACCTGGAGTGGAGAAAAGAATGATATTTTTTGCTCTAAAGTCTTAACAGGTTAGACCAGAAAGGGTTTTTTTGTTTTTTTGTTTTTTGTTTTTTGTTTTTTTGCTAGATAAGCCTTTCAGAAGTACTTGCAGTAGCAGGATGATAAAATCAAAGGCTTATGTGCAGGAGTGGTGTACTGGCTAGCTTTGTGTCAACTTGACACAGCTGGAGTTATTACAGAGAAAGGAACTTCAGTTGGGGAAACTCCTCCATGAGATCCAGCTGTAAGGCATTTTCTCAATTAGTGATCAAGGGGGGAGGTTCCCTTGTGGGTGGTGCCATCTCTGGGCTGGTAGTCTTGGGTTCTATAAGAGAGTGGACTGAGCAAGCCAGGATAGGCAAGCCAGTAAAGAACATCCTGCCATGGCCTCTGCATCAGCTCCTGCTTTCTGACCTGTTTGAGTTCCAGTCCTGCATCCTTGGGTGATCTACAGCAGTATGGAAATGTAAGCAGAATAAACCCTTTCCTCCCCAACTTGCTTCTTGGTCATGATGTTTGTGCAGGAATAGAAACCCTGACTAAGACAAGTGGTGAGGCCTCAATCCTGTGTCATCCTGTGTGCCTGGCCATGCAGGCTCTGTCCAAGTGTGTATTCACATACACCCGATCTTGCTTCTCTTTCTAGATGTCTCACTATAGAGTCCAAATATAACCTTCGCCTGTGCATCTTGGCCATGTAAACCTATGTATGTGCCTATATCCACGTCACAGCCAGTTTCCTGGGCTCAAACTAATAATCAGGTAGTCTGTTTATCCAGTGATGGGTAAGGAGAGACCTTTGGATCTTGGGTATATAAAAGTGCAAGTGCAGGGCCTTCTCCTGACAGAAGGATTTTATTGGAAGCTCACTCTTTTTGTTAGTTAGTTTGTTTTGGTTTGGTTTTCTTTTGTTGTTGTTGTTTTGTTTTGTTTTGTTTTATTTTGTTTTTCAAGACAGAGTCTTTCTGTGTAGCCCTTAAACTAACTCTGTAGACCAGGCTGACCCTAAATTCAAGAGATTTGCCTGTTTTTTGTCTCTGGAACGCTGAGACTAAAGCCATGTGCCACCTTGTCCTGGTCTCTAAGCACATTCTTAAGGTGGCTCCACTCATGGCCCCAGAGATTGGACTAGGACATACAGGGACCGTTAGCATCTGCTCACCATGTAGATCACACATCTCCCATCTTAAACTATGTTTTTGCAGAGTATCAGACTGTGTTCAAGGCTGTCCTTGGTTCTTTCATAAAACCATGCAGAAGAACAACCTCCCCTTTTCTACTATTTTACTTACTGCTTGGTGTTAAGATTCACTGTTTATGGGGCTGGAGAGATGGCTCAGCAGTAAAGAGCACTGACTGCTATTCTGAAGATCCTGAGTTCAAATCCCAGCAACCACATGGTGGTTCACAACCACCTATAATGAGATCTGATGCCCTCTTCTGGTGTGTCTGAAGACAGTTAACAGTGTACTTACATATAATAATAAATAAATCTTAAAAAAAAAAGATTCACTGTTTGTTTTTAGAGATGTAAGGTTAAATCTTCCTGTATTTCTTCTGGTCTTTGTCTACTGTTCACAGTTCCACCCCTGTGTCTTGCTTCACGACCTGTATTCCCTGTGGTCAAGCACTTGGTGATAATTTCAGACTTGTAAAGACTTCAGAAACTGCTGGATATCTGTAATCAGCCGTCCAATCACCTTCTTATGAAATTCTTCAAAGAATGAATTACTGTTTCTCTTCATTGTTTATTTATTTATTTAATGTCATTGTTATTGTTCTGAGAATGCAATTTCTCTTCTTTCCCCAGTGCCTGTCAATTTCCTTTCTCTAAGGAGAACTCAGTTTAGTCCCCTCCCACATAGACATTTCTTAGAAGCCTCAGCTCACATCCATCTTCTTCTCACCTTGAAATTATTTAATTACTGCACCCTGGTTGTTTTAAGCTTTAAATATTAGCACCCACTCCATTCTACAGTTTGGTACTCTAATATTTTATTTACTGATTATATAATGAACATATTATTTCTCGAGACAGACTATAAATCTCTATGGGCTGAGAAACCTGTTTTGAATTTTCTTGTACTTCAAGGTTAGGGGTCGCACCTAGACTATGACAGCGCACAATTGCTTGTTAATTGGGATGTTCTGTTCCACTGATCATAGAAGATATTTTCAGTAGAGCATTCCAGGCATGGAACATAAGTCAATTAAAGTTGGCACTCAAGACAAATGGACCTACCATCCCCATTCACAATTTCCTGGAGCCATAGTTAATAAAGATACAGCCCAAGTGAGGCCACTACTATCAGTCATGTGCTAATCTGATTTTAGGCTTGCCCTTTCTTCACTCTCTCTGTCACATCTAACTGGGCAGGTTACAACTGTCACAGCTATGATACTTTAGAACCACTAAGGTTCACACACAAAACCTATTATAGAACTTTCCCATTCTTTCTATTTCTATTCCTATTCCTGAACTCTCCCAGAATCAGGGAAATTCTCTTACTTCCTATACATTCCGTCAGTTGCACAAATGTCCAGACTATGCAAAGTGTCACTTAGATTCCAAATGCATGTGATGATGATTTCTAAGAAGTCAGCTCTCTCCTATTGGTAGCTACCCAGTCAGAGCAGAGTAGAATGAACCGGAGTTCATCCCTTCCTGGATCCCATAATCTGCTGTGAATTAAATCACAGAAAACTCTAGTTTATTAGGTGAATTGTTACCACAAGACATTCCATACTTCTAGCCAGAAGAAAGTCTAGCCAAGCCTGACTTGATACATTTAGCCAGGAGCACCATATCCATTTTATGAGCATGGTGTATAGGAGATTAAGTGCTAAGACACAGGGCCACTAATGGAACGAGAGCTCAGAAAATGAGAGGCAAGTGGGCTACACTCAGTGAATCGGACACGATGGAGGAGGTGGTGTTTCTTCTAATGTGTAGTGAGCGAAAGCATCCAAGGTAGGAGGGAGACCTTGAATTAAGCCCTGGCTAAAAAATAAGTCTCGTGAGTTCAAAGACAAAAAGAGAATGTTCTGGCTGAAGCCAGTGGAAGATTTCTTCTGGTGAGAGTTAAAGGTTAGATAGCTAAGGTGTTTCATGTATTTCGTTGTTGTTATGTTCATTGACTTTGTTTTTGATTAGTTGTGAAAGCCTCAGCATAGGACTTTATAATAAAAATGGACACCTAAGGAAGGAGAAAATGAAAACTGCCATGTGGAAGAGATTTTGGGCAATCGGATTGCTACTCCAAAAACACTGTTATGGTCAAATTTAGAATACACTAAAAAGGGATGATAGTAGCCATGGAAATGTCTATAAACTGTGTAGCGTATTGTCTTATCGGTATACAAAACATTCAAACTGCTGAATCGACTTATCACTGCATCAAAGGAAGCAATTCAAGGCAGAGGGATGGATTAAGCAGGGTGGCAGACGCTTTCTTTACTCTCAGCTACTCTAAGATGATAGAAGTTATCAAACAGAATTGGGTTTCACATAGTTTCTAGGATTACATGATAGTTCTCTGTATCTCCTCTCCCAATGCCGCCTCAGCCATCGGACATCATACGTCCCTATGGCAGCTCTCTCACTTAGCATCAGTTACCCTGACAAAAGCCAATGTGCTTATCTTCTTGTTCTGACTCCACCATCAGCCAAACTGTCCCTGAGTGCTTTCTCCAGGTATCCAGCCAAGGGTCACTATCACACCCCTTGACTTGCTTATAACTGTTTTGCTTTAGTATCCGTTGAGAGAAAATAGAGACTAGAAAAGGAACCTTATCAAACTTTGAGAGAAATAATGCATAGCTCCAAACAATGTGTCATAGACAGCAGCTTCTCAAACTGCTGTGGTGACCCCATGTGTAGTCAACCGAATGCGGAGGTGACAAAAACCATTGGCAACAGCCAAGTGTTTCTGAATATACAATGACCAAACGTTAATTCAAAATCAAATGCATGCCGTATTCAGGGTATTTAGGGTACCACTTATTTATGTTATATCACATGGCTTCACTGTAAGCTTGGTTCTGAACATATAACATGCATAATTCATATTGTGTGTACTGTACACCAACAGCTATAATAGGAGATACAGATAGAAATATGTACTGTCAGCTAAGAAGTCAAATAAATGAGGCCTGAAGAATCATGAGTTGGTGATACTTGTGGAAGAATTTCACTGGAATAGTGCAGAAGGACGCCAGGCTATGGCATGTAAAGAGCATTAAGGAAGCAAAGAGGGTTAACACAGAATATTCTTAGTAGCAGCTTGACTATAACATGAACTTTTTTTTTTTTTTTTTTTTTGGTTTTTTTCGAGACAGGGTTTCTTTGTGTAGCCCTGGCTGTCCTGGAACTCACTTTGTAGACCAGGCTGGCATCGAACTCAGAAATCCGCCTGCCTCTGCCTCCCGAGTGCTGGGATTAAAGGCGTGCGCCACCACTGCCCGGTTTAACATGAACATTTCAATAACCAGTCACCACAAATAGTCCCAAGGAAAAGTGACACATTTAGTTGATTAATTATCTTATTCATTCCTCGTCTCAAACACATTTGTGGCTGCTGAGCAGCACCACGCAGAGAGTGAGCATTTTAAAAACTACGTCAAGAGAATGACTAAGGAGACAACACCCAGGAGAAAGCATGAATCGCTAGCGATGAGGAGTATACTACACGTGGTAGCTCAAGTTCATTTTATAACACGGAGAAGACAAGATTTGGGGCTGAGGCATCTAGAGAATAAACTATGAAATGAATTATCCTCCTCACAGTTTCTCTGAAAGAGTCTATAAACCTTACTGATGCTCTGTAAGCAAAAAAAAAAAAAAAAAAAAAATGGAGCATGTGTTTTATAAATAGAACACCCTCGGATATAACTGACCTTTAGAGTTGCAGACAGCATAGCTTGCCTTCTCCATACATCTCGGTTTCCAGTCACAAGAGGAAATACAGATAGAAGTAGGCATTGTCTGTGTGCATGCACATATGTTGTACTTTTAAGGGTGACGACATCTGTAGTACCATCAAAGGAATCTTTTGTGGTTACATAATGAAAAAGTCAAAAGCTGTTTTTTTTTTTTTTCTTTTTTAATTCATGCAGAAATCTAAATTTATACTTTCAAACTCTTTAGCTCAAATCATTTGTTTATGTGGGCCAAAATTCTTGTGTGTATCTTACCTAGAGAATCATGTACCTTCAGTTTTCTACTCTAATCAGAAGAACCATCTCATTCAATGATGAACTTAGAACAAAAAGATACTAGTCTTTGTTGACTAGTAGAACAAACGGCCAGTGGTTTCCATCTTATGTTTCAGGCTTCAGAACACCTTCTGATGAATTCAGAGGGTCAATATCATAAACTGTGTTCTTCATAAACTTTTGTCTTCTCAGAACTGGAAAAAAAAAAAGGCATAGGTCAGAAACAGCTTTACCATATAAAAATATCTAATTTATACTTTAGGTTTTATTAACTAGTATAAAACACTATTTTAAATCTGTAAGTAAATGAAAAGTTCTGTATTCATCAATTTTTAACTTAATCCCTTCCCTACATATCAATCCACCTTTCCTTCCTTAAGCCTACCTTTTCTCAATATTTCCTAAGACAATTGAATACCAAACTAGTTTTTTTTTAAGATACAAAGGTATCCAATTCCTTAGCAACCTTGTGAATTTTCCTGACTCAAGGAGAAGGTGTAAGAGCCTTGTGTTCTCAGAAACAGCTTAGAACTGTGGATGGGCAGTGCTTTTGCTGTTAGATCAAACACTGAGATGTTCTTGGCTTCAGGAAGAAATCAATATTCAGCATTTTGAAACATGTAAAACCCAGGCCCTCACTTTGCTAGGCAAGCACTCTGCCACTGAGCTAATCCACATTCCTTGCATTGCTACACTTACAAATGCAAGTAAGAGAGAGCAGTTTAAGGGGGCTTAAAGGAAAAGCAAACAAACGTTTCAGATAAGTTCACCATAAAGAAGGGAGCCTAGGTTACACAAAAGTGGCCCCCGGTGCTCAGCCTAATAGGGATGTCTTTCTTTCTTTCTTTCTAATTATTTAATTAATTTTACACTCCATATTTTTCCACCCCCACATCCATCCTCCTACTGGTCCACATTCCATACCTCCTTCCCACTCCCCTGTCTCCACATGGATGTCCCCACCCCCCACACCACCTAACCTCTAAACTCCCCCTGGGGCCTCCAGTCTCTTTTCTATCTCCTCAGCCACACTGCTCTGTGTTCACTTTCTTCTTAAACCACCTACCTCCTATTCCTCCAACACACACATGGAGAGAGAGAGAGAGAGAGAGAGAGAGAGAGAGAGAGAGAGAGAGAGAGAGAGAGAGAGAGAGAATTTCCAACAAAAGTCTTGGACTGTTGCCTCTAAATGCATAAGCTTTAGTCAAATCCCCAGGACCAACCATAAAGACTAAAGATACTTCAAGGGAACCTTTGTCCTAGTCACACAAAAGAGTCAACAATTTACCCCACAAGCAAAACCTACAAACATCCCAGTGCTGCCTTCAAATATGCCCTGAGCTCACTAGAAATGCAGGTAGACCCCTTCCAAAAACCTTAAAGGAAAGTAGACTTTAGCTCACCTTTCCACAGAAATGTCAGCAATTGAAACTGTCTGTGTTGAGGCCAGACTGACAGCTGTCCTGGAAGCAGTACTGGCAAGGGATTCCTGCATCAGGCAAACCTTAGCCTACATGACTCATAAGGTCACGTTTGACTCCACAATTCCATTATCCTTGTTAATTTTCCCAATTCAATTTGCAGTACAGGATAAACAAACCAGCCTAATTTGATCTGGAACCTCTGCAGGCTATCACAGGTCATTTAATCTAAAACACATGGCCCTACCCATTCCCGTGTTTTCCAAAGTCGTCTATCAGACCTTGTCTTTACAAAGACTCTGAGTTATTAGTTTACTCATGGCCTTTCCAGCCTCTTGCTTATTTGACAATTGCCTTTGATTTTCCTTTAGATTGGGGTAGAGGGGACATAAAGAGTTTTCTCCTTACTAAATTTCTCCTCTCCAGTCGTATAAATAGTAAGTCCAGATTAATATTGCGTTGCTTACATTTTACTTCACAGTGTGCCTTCTCTTCTCAGGGTTGAGTCTGAGAAATTGGATATGGGCTATAGATAATCACAGGTCTGGAAAAATCTACCAAGGCAGATTTTCAGAGATGAACGGCCAGATTTTTAAGTTTTGATATTAATATAATCTATAAAATAAATTTGATATACTGCAACCTTGTTAGAATTGGGGTACTAAAAACCACTTAAGTCTTACTCATTAAGAAACATACATATGGAGTGTTCCTCTTTCTCCACATCCTCACCAGCATCTGGTGTCCCCTGAATTTTTGATCTTAGCCATTCTGACTGGTGTGATGTGGAATCTCAGGGTTGTTTTGATTTGCATTTCCCTGATGATTAAGAAGGATGTTGAACATTTTTTCAAGTGCTTCTCAGACCTTCGGTACTCCTCAGTTGAGAATTCTTTGTTTAGCTGTGTACCCCATTTTTTAATGGG
>NC_034610.1:12793240-12817347 GCF_900095145.1 Mus pahari
GGTGCCCCTTGGTCTTGCAAACTTTATATGCCCCATACAGGGGAACGCCAGGGCCAAGAAGTGGGAGTGGGTGGGCAGGGGAGCAGGGTGGGGGGAGGGTATAGGGGACATTCAGGATAGCATTTGAAATGTAAATGAAGAAAATATCTAATAAAATAAGTTAAAAAAATAAAAAAAAGAAACATACATATGGGCCAATGAGATGGCTCAGCCACCAAGCCTAACAGCCTGAATTTGATTTCTGGGAACCACATAATAAAAGGAGGGAGCCAACTCCCCAAAGCTGTCATCTGACCTTCATATAGGTGCCACACGTGTACATCCCCATACATGCACTCACATTCTCTATCTATATACATAATAAGTAAAAATGTCATTTAAAAAGGAAACATACATGTGTGTTAAAGTCATATGTATGTATGTATGTATGCATATTTTGGTTTTTCTTTTTTTAAAGATTTATTTATTTATTATAAGTAAGTACACAGTAGCTGTCTTCAGACATCAGATCTTATTACGGATAGTTATGAGCCACCATGTGGTTGCTGGGATTTGAACTCCGGACCTTCGGAAGAGTAGTTGGGTGCTCTTACCCACTGAGCCATCTCACTAGCCCCATATTTTGGTTTTTCAAGGTAGGGTTTCTCTGTGTATCCCTGGCTGTCCTGGAACTCACTTTGTAGACCAGGCTGGTCTCAAACTCAGAAATCTGCTTGCCTTTGCCTCCCAAGTGCTGGGATTAAAGGCATGTGCCACCACTGCTGGTCAAGTCATATATTTTAAGATCCTTTTCACATGCTTAACTAAAGTGTCTTCACAGTTGAGAGCAGCCCCCATGCTGAGCATATTCTCTTTAAAATGGCCGCGGACACGTTGCAGAATCCAGCCTTAAACACCTGGTGTATGCCCACTCTTTATAACTGATGCTCTTTCTTGTCTTTTGCAGTGAACGTTGTGTCAATGTTACAGGAATTTTGGGAAAGCAAGCAGCAGCAGAGAGCCACATTCTCCAGTGAGGGGCTGGTGGTCTATGAGTCAATGCCTTCCTCTGGGCCTCCCTTTGTGAGCTATGTGACTCTCCCTGGAGGGAGCTGCTTTGGCAACTTTCAGGTAAGAGCAGGCAGCCCTCCATCAGTGAAAGGTAACTGGACTAGAGCAGAGTTATCCCCCTCACAAAATAGCTACGAGGGGCTTCTGGATATAGTGACTAAAGCTGACTCATATCTATCTACATATACTGGAAAAAAACTGCTCTAATTTTAAAAAAGAAGGAAGTAGGTTATATTGTGATGTGCCCTGATACTTCCTTACAGAAAACAAATTTTTATAGCATAGCATTTCGTTTCCAAGGAAGCTGTTGCATTTTCCTTCAATAAGATTCTGGGGGAAAATATATAGGGCTAGAAAACAGTGATGATGTCTTTCATGGGGGCTTTTCTAACAGCTGAAAACCCACACTATCATAACTTTGTTGTAATTAAGTACTAATCAATTTAGTCATTCTTAAGGCATATACCTTTAATCCAACATCCATGAGGCAGAGACAGGTGGATCTCTATGAGTTAAAGGCCAGCCTGATATTCATAGAGAATTCTAGGCAAGCTAGGACTACATAATAAAACCCTGTCTCAAAACTAACTAAATATTAAAATAAAAATATCTAAAGTCTACCTTACACCAATGCATGATCCTAGTTGAAAGCTGGGCTCAAGTACATATGCTTACGTCAGGTTCTGCCTCTGTCTGCTTGCAATCCTTTGGATAATTTATTTAACTGCAAATTTCTAAGCTTTGAGATGGGAAATAGCCACAGGATTAGCCAGAGCTCACAGAACATGCATTTGTAATGTGTTAGCATGATATATCTGCTAGATTGTAGGGTATCCAAATATTCTCATTGTTGTATTTTATAAAAAGCCAAGTATATATTTTGTAGACCTCAATATGGTGGGGTGGGAGAGGTGCCTCATGGTCCCATGCTGAGACATCCCTTCCCCCTGAGGTACTAGCTATAGGACTGTATAGTTTAGAATAGAGTTTATTTAGGGCATAGGAAGGGGACTTGAGAAGGGAAGAGAGACAGAGAGAGTCAGAGAGACAAAGATATGGAGAGACAGGGAGACAGAGAGATAGAGAGACAGACAGAGACAGAGAGAGACAGAGCGAGAGAAGAGGAGGAAGAGAAGAAAGAGGAGGAAAAAGAGGAGGAGGAAGAAGAGAAAGAGGAGGAAGGAGGAAGAGGAGGAAGGAGGAGGAAAAGAGGAGGAAGAAGAGGAAGAGGAAAAGGAGGAAGAGAAAGAGGAGCAGGAAGAGGAGGAAGAAGAGGAGAAGGAGGAAGACCAGCCAAGAACATGTGGAGAGAGGGTGGAGGGAAGAGAGAGAGAGAAAAGGATCAGGGAGAGAAGGCAGAGAGAGAGAGAGAGAGAGAGAGAGAGAGAGAGAGAGAGAGAGAGAGAGAGAGAGAGAGAGAGCAGAGAGAGTGAGGAGAAGCCAAACAGCCCCTTTTACTGCAAGCCAGACCTACCTAGTCATTGCCAGGTAACTGTTAAGTGGAGCCTAGAAGGAGTGCCAACAGTTATCACAATACTTGTACATTTAGTTACACTTTTTTCTCTTTGTGTGTAACTGTAGACATATTTCCAAACACTTCTATGCAAGCGTTTGCCCACATTACAATCAACATCTGGTTACCCAGTGAGTCAATAGGAAATATCAAGCAGGCTGAGGATATGTTCTATACCCTTAGGAAATCAATGTAAAAAAAGTTGTGGTAATTATGGAGTTATATTTAAGGGTCACTGCAAGCACAAGCAAGGGAGCTTCTAAAATTACCAGTCCTCTTTATAAGTACTCTTTTAATGCAATAAACCATCCCTCATTCAGGGACTAACAGCGGTGCTTCATTTCTAACATATGGAAAAGCACACACAGCCAAGTTTCTTCCAAGCCTTGGCAGCTAAGAAGCCCAGATGAGAGTTTTCAGTGTATATATTTATCATGTACGGGTACAGAACTCAACATTTTTAAAGCTATCATCATAGTTGGTATTATTTTTATTTCTACCTAAATTTTCCCTTGGAAAATTATTTCATTCTATTTTATCTCATTGCCTGGTATATCTGCTTTATATAGTCTGAAATCCTTTGAGTAATAAGAGAATGGTGTAATTTTTTTAAAGCTTTTAAAACTTTTTAAATACTGCATTGTGTGTGTGTGTGTGTGTGTGTGTGTGTGTGTGTGTGTGTGTGTGTATGTGTGTGTTCTCACTGTGCCATGGTGATTGTTACAGCTTTTGGGGGTCATTTCTCTCCTTCTATCTTGTGGGTTCTGAGGCTCAAACTCAGGTCATCAGTTTTGGTGGCAAGCACCTTTACCAGCTGAGCCATCTCACTGGCCAGAGAAAGGTATAATTTAATAACAGATTAGCAGTGTAGTTGTTAGGGGTTATTGGGGGCTGTAAATTGAAGCTGAGATATATATGGCTGAAGGTACCTTAGCCAGCTGGGAAAGATAAAGTGTTCTCACTATAAGGAACGGTGTGTGCTAAGACACACTAAAAGAGGAAACCACAAGCACTTCCATGATTTTCCAAGTGTAAGTGTTGAAAGGACTCATAGAAGATGACACTCAGACACTTGGCCATCACATCTTGCAAAGGATTACAGGTTAGAACCTGTACTAAGAAAAACCAGAACCCTGAATGTGAACAATACACTCAGATATATGTCTGAAAGACTGCTCTTTCGGAACATGAAGATGCTTCAGAACTAAATGAAGCTAAGACGAAGAGCTACAGGGTGTGAGTGGTGAACAACTATGGCGGTAGCTGCATGCACAGCCTGGTCAACAGAGACTATGAAAGGACTGAAAGGTGGGTGGGAGTTGGGAAGTTAGGATGGAAGCTCGATTTTAGCCTTAGCCACTGGCTAAGAAAGACGAGGCGGGAGGACACTCTGGAAACTGTTGGCAGGGTCAGTGGGTAGGGCATTCTGGTTAAAAGGTGTGTTGAGTTTTTTGATACTACATTTATACATTAATCTGTTGGGTTGTTTTGTTTTGTTTTGTTTTTATAATTAGATTGGATATACAGGTAGCTTTTAGGAAAACTTTAAGGTCCCTGACATTGAAATGGGTCAAAACACAGTAAACTTGGTTAACAAAATGTCATGAGCCACTGAAAAGATAAATAAGAAAGGCATGGAATTTCTAATTAATAAAAAAACTAAGAATTAAAAAAGATATGTCTCAATTCTTTGTTTTTGTTTTTGTTTTTGTTTTTTGAGACAGGGTTTCTCTGTGTAGCCCTGGCTGTCCTGGAACTCACTTTGTAGACCAGGCTGGCCTTGAACTCAGAAATCTGCCTGCCTCTGCCTCCCAAATGCTGGGATTAAAGGTGTGCGCCACCACCACCCGGCAATATGACTCAATGCTTATGAAACAAGCCTTACAGACATAGAAGTGTAATACAACTATACTATAAAATATTATGTTAAAAAAAAAACACAAGAGGTTTGTAGAAATGGCTAAGGGGTTAGGAGTAGGTACTGTTATTGCAAAACACCCTTGTCAAATGGGTCACAATCACCTATAACTCCATCTCCAGGGGAATCTGATGTCTCTGGCCTCTGAGGGACACACACACACACACACACACACACACACACACACTTAAATGCATTTAACAACCCACAGATATATGGCTAGTTGGAAGCCATATTATCTTAATAGCTCTTCTCTAAGATTATTTCCAAAGAAAAAGCTTGAGTAGAGAGGAAAACTAGTGGTTGCTATTATAATAAGATAATGGCAACCACTATATCCTTCTGTAGCAATAGACTATTCAGCTACCCCAGTTCTCCAGGCTTCATCTCCCAGAATCCCTTTTCTGCCACTTGATGCTTTGGCCTAACCTCCACCTCAGCCACATGTCTTGATCTCTTCCAGTGATGCTCCTATTCACACTGTAACCCACCAGCCAGTGCTCCTGCACTGCCTTCCAGGACTTTACATGAGAATATACTCCACGTACACTCTCTTACCTTCTTTTGAAAACAATCTACCTCTTCAGATTTCCCAAAGCAGACATTTGCTTCTCTATTAGCACTTTATGCTAACTAAGGTAGCCTAGGTGTATGTTCTGTCTTTGTAATAAAACATGAACACCTCAGGGATGGGACCCATATCCTTACAACCTCCATATTCTTAAGCTCTGCTGCTTCTCTTCACTGATGTATGGTAACAGCCTAATAAATTTTGCTGAATCAATACCCAAATGACTAAACAGCAAACTCCAAGAATAAGTTAATGTCATTATTCTTGTATGTAATCAATAACCTGGAAAGATATTCCACTTAACTTTTCAAGGTAGTTCAGTAACCCTGAACCTTTATATTGTTTATATCTATGGCTTGTTTATATCTTGTTTACCATTCTGTTGTTTATTTCTCTTGCTAAATTACTGAAATTGGATGAATGTGAAATAATTGATCCAAGACCCCTTCATTCTCTCTGAATTTTATGACAAGGAACAACTAATGATAGCTATACTTGTACCCAGACATGCATTATGTTCATGGTCAATAAATGTACTCACTTTAATATATCTAAAAAGGAATGCATTTGTCATATAAGATATATATAAAGGACATACATCTAAGAATTCTACTGTTCTTGTTTTGTTTTATCTACTCTGAGAATTACAACTTTCCCTATTGTCTCATAAATTTTGACTCAAGTGATAGGACTTCCCTTAAATGGTAGATCCAACATCCTCCTTGTAGTCTTAAAAAAATAAAAACGGAAACTCGTCAGCAGGGTGGCTTCTAGGTGACTTCTCTGATCATCATCATCTTTTTTTTTAATGTTTAAATCATCATAGTTTAAGATTCTCAGGAGAATTGTTAACATCCTTGCTTTAAAAGAGCCAGAACTTCCTGAAGCAAATACATTTTGAAATGTCTTCGGGTGGCTGGCAACTAAATCAGGTTCCTTAAGCCATTTGTCCTTCCAAAATATGCCTGGGGGAGAAAAACTAGGAAAGAAAATAAGAATAAAAATTTCTCTAGAGATGATACCTTGCACCTTTTCTTTGTCAGTTCAAACCACCTTAAATGCTTTTTTTGACATATAACATTTAAGCAAATTTTGCCAGCTGCTGGCCTTCAAGCACCTATATGCTTCGTCATACTATGCCTTTTCACATAACCAAAGGCCACTCCTGTGCATTGCAAATCATCTCATGACATATTATTAATGCCATGACCATTCCAGAAGCATGGAGAAACCATTATGCCATAGTAGGCTTCTTGTTGGGTATGCATGGGCATCACCTCAAGTGTGCCAAGCAATGGAAAACACTCAGTAGAACATGGACTGGGTTAAGGAACTAACCTCTCTGCTTTCAGCAGTTTCATGAAAGCTGGGAGAAATTACACTCATCCATCCTTTAAGGCATGGTATTCAGAATGATTCTTAGGTCTCTGACTAGTAAAAGGAAAGCTACCCAATGCTTTGATGAACAAAAGCTAACACTGATTTTTATGCAAAGCACTCTCATTGGAATAAATGGAAAGCTGTATCTATAAAGGCTAGTTAAGTAGCTTTCAGTTAATCTTGACACTGAAATCCTCCCTCAACAGAATCCAAATTGATGGACGGGGGATGGTAAGTGAGAGAGCACTGTAGTCCTCCCTTTAGATCAGACCTTCAGACATTACTATAGTATGGAAAAAGAGAAGTGAAAATATGGCATTCCTTTTAAATATCTAAACAGTACAAAATAACCTACTGATAAAAAAGTTTTCCCACAAAGTTATATTGGAACAAATCAAAACAGTTCCTTATCAAAGAAAGCATTGAATATTATAAGCATTAAGTAGAGATTTGTGCACTCTAAGTGTGTTTTCATTATGCCATTTTTTGCAAGGGAGGTCTGGGCAGTTAATCCTTTCTAGGCACACATAACATCCATGAAACCCAGTGGCATTATCCACATTCTATCATAAGAACAAACAAGGTCCCAGCTCACCATCCAGACCTCCTTATGAATTCAGAAGAAACCTATTCATTGCTCCAGCAACTATTTCTGTTTCTAAACTCAAAAGGAAACTTGAATATCTTATTTTATACTTTTATTTTAAAAGTTTGTGATTCATTTTTTTTAAACGATCGTCATGTGGTCTCTGTATAGAATTGACTTGGATAATTTGGAATTGAGGATTTCATTCTTATGTTCAGTAAATGCAAAATTTCCTTTAGGTATAATACTATATTATGCAATTATTTACATGTGTAAATTATGACTAAAGAAAAATGTAAAACATTGGTGTGTTGTTTGATATATTTAAAATCTAGGTTTTTTTTTCATTTATTATGGCATTACATCTTTCTTTCTTTCTTTCTTTCTTTCTTCTTCTTCTTCTTCTTCTTCTTCTTCTTCTTCTTCTTCTTTTAGAAGGGGTTTTTCTATATAGCTGTTCTGGAACTCACTCTGTAGACCAGGATGGCCTTGAACTCAGAAATCTGCCTGCCACTGCCTCCCAAGTGCTGGGATTAAAGGCATGCACCACCACTGCCTGGCTGCATTATATCTTTCTTAACTATTTGGGTGCTATTGTTAAAGTGTCTCATAGAAAGTAAGCCGAGATATTCCATGCTATAGTGTGATTCTTAGACTAGTTGTATAATGCCAGTTGTACACGAGGTTTCAACATTCAGTATCTCTACTAACAGATTCTTGATCACCTTCCTCAACCCATTTTTTAACTTCTATCTGGTGTTGTTCAATGGGCTGTACAGTAGGAAGCCAAAGAGAAAACACTTGGAGCAGAGGTGTTCTTGCAAAGCAGTTTGTCTTCATTTAATGGACTTTAATGATTTTGCCAACTCTGCTTTTCAAAATCATTTCTTATGAAGATACCTATGAAAACTATTCTTACTAGAACTGTTCTGAATACAAGGAAAAGAGGGGTATGAAATACTTTCTTTTACTTACTTAAGTGGTAAGCACATGTTGCCTGTATAATCAGTCATAAAACATGTTTTATATGTTTATCAATTGTATGATTCTTCTCAAAATCCAAGAAAGTAAATGTATATCTAAATCATAATAAAATCAGTTTATAAAACTGAGGTTTTGCCCATGACTGGGAGAATATTTGATCAGCTCACATATTTTACTAAACAGAACTGCAATGCTTTTTTTTTCTAGTAATCAAATAAGCCCTCTCCTTAAAATTCCGTTCCCCAGATATAAGTGAAATTCCTGCCATAAAATCAAGACTATTGTCCAGCACTAAACTGCTTTAATCCTAAATATGTCTGTTTGAGACAGTTCTTGGCTTTTTTCCTGCCTTTGGTACTAGGCTCAGATGTACCACACACCGTGCAGTATAACAGCTCCTAAAGCAAGACTTTCCTGGTAGAAATCTGCACAGAAAAACATCCTGTCATAACTAATGAGACCCAAAGATAGTAAGGGTAGTTCTGACCCCATTCCGTTTGAAAGGCATGTCAGCTAACCACCAGTCTTAAACAACTTGCATAAAACTTGGAAGTGTGCATTATTTTTATAAGATACTTTATTCTTCAGCCTTCTTCCTAATTCTAACTTGGTCCTTTTCTTGTTAAACAAAGTGAATAGAGATGCTTGACCTCCAGGGAGAACAGTAGCATATAGAGAAAGGAAAGCTTAGAGAAAGCCCCATGAGAAAACAAGGATATCAGGATATCTCCACAGGAGTCTTACAGCCCTTGTAATATACACTGTGAGAAGATGTTCAGTCTTCCCTTGCTGAGCAGGGAAGATTGACATTCTCTTCACAACCTTCCCCCATCCCTCTCATGTAATCTATTTACACCAAAAGTACTATAATAAATAAGCTAGTTTTTAGAAGAACTCTTTTTATGTTTTTATGTTTTGAGTGTATGTATGTATGTCTTTATAAGAGTGTGCTGTGTATATATTCAGGTGCCCTCTAAAGTCTTAAGAGGGTGTTGGATCCCCTTGAACTGCAGTTACAGGTAGTTGTGAGCTATCTAATATCAGTGATGGGAACCAAACATTGATCCTCTGGAAGAACAGTGAGTACCCTTAATTGTTGAGCCATCCATCTCTCTAGCCACCAAAATAAGCCAAAAAATTTGAGCTTTGATTAATTCATTGTATCTTCAACTTAACTTGAAATAAGATGGAGAGGAAAAAAAGAAGGAAGAAAGGCTGGGAGGGAAAGAAGAAGGGAGAGAGAGAAGGAGAGAGGAATGGAGAGAGGAAGGGAAGGAGGGAGAGAAGGAGAGAGGAAGGAGGGAGAGAGAAAATCCTGAAGGAACATAATACCATTTAGAATTATAATGATTACCAGGGACTTTGGTCTAGGTACATGTGTAGAATAGCATTTCAAGCAGAGGTAAATGAGGAGGGGAGCAGGTGGTTTATATTATGAAAATAACATTCTGACCCACCATATGCCTGAAATATTCCTCTAAGCTAACAGGAACTTGTGAATTTTTCCTGAACACTGGACTCCCAAACCAGCCCCCTCTCCCCCCTACCCCTCTCTGCCTAGCAACCCCTGTTCTCAGTACACACAGAGCTCAGAATTGTTCCCCACATACTTGCCTCCAGCTTGACCTGCAGAGATGCTATTAACCTGAGTGATGGAGGCTCAAAGGTTGCCCTTTTCACATCTGCATTTGGAAGGGGCAGATGCTAATATATCCACAACCTAATATATTGGAACACATACAAAATGTTCATGCTTTGACCAGAGAGGTCAAAGTGTTAAAGAACTGAGAGTAGTGGGGTCTGGCTTGTGGAATTCTTTTTGGTGAAGTCTTGCTTGCTGTCAGGATGAAACTGAGGTGTTGGTGACACTGACCAGAGCCCACAGGCCATACACACAAACTCTGCAAGTCGCTTGCAGAAACTTACACTACAGGTTGCAAAGGCAAAATGTTCTCAACCACATGAAAGACAGATATTACAACATCTAAGATTAGGAAAAGAATTCTCACCTCTTGCAGTTGGTTTATTTGTTTTGTTACTTGCAAAATCTTAGCCTGGGTACCCCTTGTTGAGCAAGGTCCTCTAAATTATTAAAGATCTGTCTTTAACCCCCACAAAGATGCATCTTTAACTTGGGTTTTCATATCCTTACAGTCTTTAACTTTTGTAGACACTTAACATTACAGTTATTCAAAATCTTGCTCACCATGCCTTTGCAGCTCCTCAGCAGATGTTAAAAAGGCACTAAGTAGGGTCTACTTAATTTAGCTCTAGAGATTTCAGACAAGAAGGGCCTTTTTCTTGATATTTAAAGTGCATGGATGAATAATTCTAGGAAGTCTGTTAATATGGAGTTGATGTCTTTCCACATGCCTTCCAACAGAACCTACCATATGTAGGATATATGTTCAATGAAATCTTGGGTATAAAAATGACTTGGCACATGCATCCTGCTTATTTTATAAAACAAGTTCTGGATAAAAATCAATCCATTGACAAGTTCTATGAAAGTTATTTTTCATTCTGAATTGTGTCAGAACGACAAGAAGATATCATATAAGGAGCACATCTATAAACAGTTTTTTTTTTTAAAAAAAGATTTATTTATTTTATTTGTATGAGTACACTGTAGCTGTCTTCAGACACACCAGAAGAGGGCACTGGATCCTATTATAGATGGTTGTGAACCACCATGTGGTTGCTGGGAATTGAACTTAGGACCTTTGGAAGAGCAGTCAGTGCTCTTAACCGCTGAGCCATCTCTCCAGCCCCCTATAAACAGTTTTAAAGTGTTTCATAAGTTACTAAAAATGATACTGATTTCTTGTTAGGAATTTCTACTTAAAATTTGCCTGTGATTACCAAATTTTATTCTGAGAACTTCTTTGCATTCAAAATAAGAAAGAAGGAAAGAAAGAAAGAAAGAAAGAAAGAAAGAAAGAAAGAAAGAAAGAAAGAAAGAAAGAGTGGGTAGGAGAGCAGGGGCGGGGGGTATAGGGAACTTTCGGGATAGCATTTGAAATGTAAATAAAGAAAATAAAATAAATAAAATAAAAAATAAAAAATAAATAAAAAAGAAGAATAAATAAAAAAAGAAAGAAAGAAAGAGAAAGAAAGAGAGAAAGAGAAAGAAAGAAAGAAAGAAAGAAAGAAAGAAAGAAAGAAAGAAAGAAAGAAAGAAAGAAAGAAAAAGGGAGGGAGGAAGGAAGAAAGGGAGAGAGAGAGAGAGAGAGAGAGAGAGAGAGAGAGTACATGATTAGCTACTATTTGATTTGAGGACAGCCTACAGATTAATCTTAGTTGTATCTTGATATTGTGTTGTTCACAGAAGAAATAAAAACCTTTTGAGAATAAAAGCTGAACTTTAATGTAATTTAGAAAAGCCATAAACTTTTAGAAGGACTATCAAAGAACTTTTTAACCTGAATGTTGCCTTACTTAATTGTTATATAGAACAGTTCCTCTACTGAGAAACTAGCATTGTTCTGTGTTCACAAAGGGGGATTTATCAGGAAGACAAGGAAGCTTCTATGATGGCTGACTAAAAGCATAAAGTCAACATATTTTACTAGAAAATTTTCATTGTTTTTCTTAAATAAGGTTCATGAAATATTGTAAGTCTCAAGACCTACAAAACCAGATTCTGCCACTGCCAGTTAGAAATGGGATAGGCAGAAGCAGCTGAAGTAGCATTTTTCTATGAGTCTAGGGACTTCAGAATCATCTGGAAGGCTTATTAAAATGCATATTTGGGAGCTGGGGAGTTGGGTCAGGTGATAAAGTGTTTGCTACACAAGCATGAGGTTATGAGTTTGATCCCCAGTACCCACATTAAAAAAAAAAAAAGTGAGGCATAAACACATGTACCTAGGATCTCAGATCTCAGCACTGGGTCTTCAAGCTTACTACCCAGCCAATCTAATTAATTGGTCACCTCTGAGTTCAGTGAAAGATCCTGTCCCCAAAAGTAAGGTGGAAGGCTGCCCAGAAAGATGGCTCAGCAGGTAAAACTATTTGCCTGATGCTGAGTCTCTGGGATCTGTGGTAGAAGGAGAGAACTCCCAGAATATTCTGCTTACCGAATACTCCCCCAAAGACTGTCCTCCGGGCACATTCAATGATGCACATATGCCTGAATCCGTACCCCACCCCCAGATACATACATGCATACTATTCACTATTTCACTTTATTATATAAAGTTACTTTTATCAATCAGTTTGATGCCTGGAGTTGGACATATTTAACAAGTCACCAAGTAACAGAAAAATGAACATCAAGGGTCTTGAACTACTGGACTTGAGTTTTTGGGTAGATTCAGTGGAGCTCTTCATTGGGTCATCTATGGGCTCCTAATGACCAGCAGATGACCTAAACTCCAAAATAAAATACAAAGCCAAAGGATTTGGGCTTGGGGAAATTTTCTTCTCTGGTAGAATTTAGAAAGCTTAATGGAAATGGCTTTTACTCTTGAAGAGTTACCAAACAGTTTTTAGAATTGTTGGTCAATACAATAGCACTTAACCCCCATGGTATCTGTGAGGGCACGTCCAGCCAGAGACAAAATTATATGTGTTCTCTGATCAAGCCATAGCTCACCCTTCTATCTCTGCCTTGCCCTACAGTCCAGAAAGGCAGGGCATAAAAAAAGAAGTCATTTAGGTGACCATTAGCGCATTGCCCTCCCCAATAAGCTAGGTGTTTGTTATAATGTACTGCATTTTCTTCAGTTTTTCTTTTAAGGAAAGTCAAGTTTGGAGTCTTCTGTCAAAGTGACCCATAGAATATCAAGAGAGAAATATGTCTGGGGTACTATCTGGGTTTAGGGAATGGTATGTGATCTTAGCTAAATTTGGGTTAGCCTTCCTATGAAGTGCAAAATAACTGGTCAGATATACTTAAGGGAGAATTTTTGTTTGCTTTTAAAGTCAACAGCACCTTGGGATGTATAACCTTTGTAAAATAAGGGTAATAATAAAACCAACCTCATAGGATTGTTGTAATAACTACGCATGATATTAACGATAAAGTGCTTAGCACAGTGCCCAACTACTCAGGGTCAGCTACAATGTCTCTGCTATTGAGCTCTCCCCGAGAGTGTGCTAAGGAAATTCTAAATTACCTGAAGCAAGCAAAGACTACGTAATAGTAATCCTTTGCTGCGTAATAAATTGCCGCAAAACATACATGTTCAGGACCCTGAAATCAATTTATCTGGGAATTTCTGGCTCACCATCTGATGGAGGTGACTGTCAGCCTGTCACATGAGGTACTGTTATCTGAAGGTTGGATTGGATCTCCTTCCGGACTCACCAAGGTGCTTCTTGACAAAAGACTGTTTTCATAGCCATGTGTGCCTTTCCATAGGGCTGCTCACAGATAGCATCTAACTTTTCCTCATACAGGTAGTCGGAGAAAATGGGAACAGGACCAAGTTGAAAGCCACGGGTTTTTTTTTTATGAACCAATATCAGAGAAATATATACTGTCACTTCTGCCATGTTCCACTAACACTGAGTGGAAATATGAATGCTGGGAAAAGGGATGGATCATTGAGGGTATTTTTTTGGCCCATCCTTGCCTTTAAATGGCTTTCCCAACCAATACCACATTCTGTGGGGTTTGGTAGTGGTGTGTGTGTGTGTGGGGGTAGGTGTGTGGGGAGGTAGGTTGTAGCTTAACAGGGAGGAGAGGTTGTGTTTGGTTTTTGCTTTAGTTTTAGTTTAATTAATGATTATAATGGTTTACAATCTACCCACAAATAAAAGGCAGCTGAGTAGCTAGTGGGGTCTGCTGGCCACTCACAATGCAGCTCTCGTTTTCACCTGCCTAAGAAGTCCACAGCTGACTTTGCTAAAGATCAGGACTGCTGAATATTGAGGCTCAGAACTTTCTGAGTGCAGAGGATGGAAGCTGTCTCTCTCTGTATTAGCAAGTAAGAATGGGGGGCACAGAAAGCAGTTCGCAGATCTGTATTTATGATGAGGTCTGGTGGAAAAAAAAAAAAAAAACGGCAAGAATAAACCGTACGGGAAAGTCTAATTCCATCAGGGAGCTGCTTTGAAATAACATCATACTTCACTTACCCCTATCGATGTCCCCGATAACCAGTTTGGAAAACAATAAAACACCCTGTAACTTGCCATATTTTATTTTTCTTACGCTGGTCCCCACTGTTTGGTGGTGACTCTGAGAGTGCTTGTTCTTACCGGAGCATCTGGACTTTGGTTTTGACACCCCCAAACAGACGGCAAATGAGCTAAATTGCTTGCCCAAGTACAAGTTCTTATGGGGGAAAGGTCCTCCTTAAAGCTCTCAAAACCAAAACAGGCGGCAGTTCCTGGCTTGGATTTGTAGTTTCAGAAGAAAGCAGCTGGCTAACATTATAGACATTCTGAGGAACTTGTCTTTCAGAAATACAAAGAACAATAGGGAGAAAAGTTCTTTGATGGCTCTGAGCTGATTTTATTTTATGTGCTTATTAACAGGCACACTTTCTCCCCTTTGGGAGGGAAAAGCAAGCAAGCAAACAAACGAAAAACCAACAGTACACTGAAATAATAAAACAAGTAAAGGCAGGTGTCTGATTTCACATCTTGATATTAGCTGAGTCCCCCACCTTCTTTTTTCATGCTTCCCTGGTAAAGGCTGTCTATGGCCTGCCTGCCTGACTCTACTTTGATCTGTGAAGCAGTGCCATACTGCTGTAAATGTACATGCTTCCTTTGATCTAGTACTTAGCTGCCCTTACTTAAATAGATAGTGTTCTCTCTCTCTCTCTCTCTCTCTCTCTCTCTCTCTCTCTCTCTCTCTCACACACACACACACACACACACACACAAAGTTGGCTTAAACTGCTATTATTTAGTCAGAAAAGTATTTCTTAAGATTGCTCTGATCTGACTTTTATTTCCTAAATTTTAAAATCCTAAAGATCTGTGGTAGATTTTGTAAAGCCAAACTTATGTTAAAATGAGTTGCTGTTACAGATGTTGTGTGATATTGGCAAAAAACCCTTGCTTTTTAAATGGGAAACTAGCTTTTCAAAGAATAATAAAAATAACATTGTTTTGCCTATACATTGGCAAAAATGCTCATATCAGGATCTGAACATAATAGCCAATTATCCTTATGAGTTTTAGTCCATGCTTAATATACTTTCATATTGCTGGCTCACAATACCATAAAAGTGTATAGGAATGGTACTTTTTAAGAATAAGAAGTGTATATATTTATTCTTGAAAGAACTTCTTACACATTTTATTAGGTGTTTTATTGATTTGTTACTGACTAGCTATACTTCAGTCTATTATCCATTCAGTATATCATAATAGGGCAGGGATGCAAAGAAATGACATCACAATTATGTAACAGGGGAGAGACACAAAGAAAAATGTGTAACAATCAAGGCATGAAGGTAGGAGACAGCAGGAAATGGCCAGCGAACAATTATACTCAAAATATGGTCAATGCCTGCAGCCTGGCTTGAGAGTGGTAGGCAAAAATTCCCAAAGAGGCAGCATTTAAGCATCACTGAAGGACAACCTGACTCAAATCTTACGCTCCTTTATATTTCTGGCCAAGTTTACAGCACAAAATGAAACCATATATGCAGAAACTCCCTGATCTAATATAAGTATTCTAACCCTTGGGAGATGTCTAAAGTTTGAGAGATTTGTTGCCTCCTGCTATATCAAAAGCCTTCTTGCTTATATGTGGGTGTGTTAGGTCTCTTTTGTGTTGGATGTGAGTTTCTGCATGTCAACTAATCAATTTCAGATTCAACCCTACTATTATGTTACTAAGAAGGACATCACACCCAGAGAATAGTTAACTAGTTCAAAGACTTATACAGTTAAGAGCTGAACACCAACAGTCTGAGTCCAGAACCCATATAAATGTATACGTGGAAATGCAGTGTTGGGCTGGTGAGATGCTGACTTCTTTAATACTCCCTCTCCTGCTTTCTCAAGTGCTGCCTAAGTAGAGCTGAGGCCAGGCGAGATGCTGCTAAAGTGGCGCTCATCAACTCTCTCTTCAACGAGCTGCCCTCCCGAAGAATCACCAAGGAGTTCATCATGGAGAGTGTTCAGGAAGCAGTAGCCTCCACCAGGGTGAGTACGGAAGGGGTGGGGGAAGGGCAAGAGGTGGCATCTATGGTAACATGGGGACATTTGAATCTTGGGAAATACTAAAGTAAGCAAATTTCTCATTCCAACAACGTGGAGGTTAGACTTTGTCCAGTGACTTACTAACATTTAGCAAAATAAACCTTAGGTTGGAACCCATGAAGGAGGAGCTAGCTGCCCATTGGGCATTTCACCAATACTCTTGACAACCCAGGATCAAAACCGATCAAGATTCAGGCCGAGGAAGATCACATGATTACACTGATTCCATTGTTTGCTTTTTGAGAAATATAGGTATTTTTTTAGGGTCCAAGAATGTAGGCAATGGAAGAAAGATTTATAATCTAATGGCAAACCAGTTCTAATTTTCCCCAAATTTAACTAATTATGCTAATTATGTGAAGTCCCTACTGTAAATGCTGATTCCCCAGCTAGTGTGCAGGTTTGCAATTTATAGTATTAAAATACTGTGGACTGCTTAGACAGCTCTATGTGTTAGAATAATCATGGTTCCTAGGTCTTTACATCCTCTGGTAAGCTTTGAAAGTTTCTGTGACAGATACAATTAAATGCTTTGAGAGAAAAAAAAAATGACACAACAAAATGTGTCTTAGAAATTTAAATAGGGAAATCTCTCAGCCATCTATGGCTGGATATTTATTTGTCCAGTAAATGGTGGAGAGTTCCTGCCCACTATCTTCAACTGTAAGCCATAGAGGAAACCTGGGCCCACCTACAGCAGATGTTTTTCTGTGTGTGCTCAAGGGCAGGAACTTGAATTATAGAAGAACAAACTTTGTCACTTTTCTTCTGTTCTTCTCCCTCTCCCTCTCCCTCCCCCTCTCCCTCTTCCTCTCCCTCCCCCTCCCACCCCCTCCTCTCTCAGACAGGGTCTTAAAACTTAGTCCTGGCTGTCCTGGAACTCACTATGTAGAATAGTCTGGCCTGGACCTCACAGGAATTGGCCTGCTTCTGCCTCCTAAGGGATGGAATTAAAGGCCATTGTGTGACCCCATTCCCCACTCCCTTTTTTTGCCTCCTGAGCTGAATTGACAGGTTCTGTCTTTACAGGGCAGCTGCTGCCCTGCGGAAGGGGATGATCAGACTGTTTGGGACTCTTTCCCCTTATGAAGTGCTCTTATCACTTAGAGGAGAGACAGGGCTAGTAGGCTAGCTGGGAGAAAGTGGAGAGTTCTGCACTCTATCTAGTCTGAAGAGAAAAGGAAGCCTTTATTTTCTGACCCTGTACATTTCGAGTGCCTTTGAGGAAGAGAAGTTAGGAAAATGATGCCTGATTTATATACATGTGGAATTTACTTAGGAACAGGAAAGGGCTCTCAATGTAAATGTAAATCTGTCATTTTTCATGGAAATTTCTAAAGAGCAAGAATATATATGGCTTGCAGGCCTCTGGATGGATTTCCCCTAGGATATCTAAAAGGCCAACATAAATATTTCAGAAGCACTGTGTTAATGTTATTGCATTCAAAGCTATACATTTGCTGCTGTCTGAAGGTGACAGTTGTTTGTTCAGTCTCAAAACCTTGCCATTGCTCACCGTCCTGGGACTCCAAGGCCATGAGGTACTGAAGGAGGTCTGAATGCCACTTCAGAGAGCTTGTGTTTGCTGCTGGGTGCTGTTCCCTACAAGCAAGCTGAAAAAGAACTTCATTTCTACCTGTCGCCTACCTTGCTTCTTAAAGATTAAGTGTTCTAAGTATAAAAAATATAAACCAACAGACACCCATGTTGTCAACCCCAGCGTATTATGAAAAATTCCCTTTAAGAGACATGCCGGAAGAAAGGAATGGGTCATACAACTGCACTTACGATCTATTGTAGAGTCTTGCCTGATTATCCTTGAAATCAGGGTAAGGTCAATGTTGCAAGATTTCAGTAACTCCCAGTGACAGCCATACAGAGCAGACACAAAAGCATTAATTTGTATAGCAAATATATAGGAATTCCTACTTTGGAATCATCGTTCTATCAGCAGTTACACAACGTGTTACCATTTTAAGCAAAAGCCACATTCAAGCTGACTATGAAATGCTCTTTACTGGAGTCATGTGAGACTAAGTATCTTGTCCAAGAGCAACTGGGAATCAACACCTTTAGGGCAATAATAGGATTAGGTCCTGATCCTTTAAAGAAGGGAAGAAATCATCAGTGATAGTTTCTTTGTTTTCTTTCCTTCCCAAGGGCACTTTAGAGGATGCGGATGACCCCAGCACAAGTGTGGGAGCCTATCACTACATGCTGGAGTCAAACATGGGGAAGACTATGCTGGAGTTTCAGGTGCCTGACTCCCTGTCACTTATTTGTTTGATGATCTAATCTGGAAGCTTGGGAGATGTGCAACTCCTTTCATCTTATTTATTTACTTTAAATAAGTGTGTGTGTATGTGTGTGTGTGTGTGTGTGTGTCACATAAATTCAGGTACTTTTGGAGGGCAGAGCATCAGATGTCTCTGGAGCTAAAGGACACACACTTAGCTACTGAGCCGTTTCTCCAGTCCCAAGACATGCAACTCTTATCAGTAGCACTAATATCTTCTGTTCCAACAGTCTGCTTTTAAATAATTCACTCTTTTATAATCCAGCATGGTAACTTCTATTTAACCACATCCAATAAGCCAATTCAAATAGCAATCATGGTCCACTGCTCTTGGGAGGCTCCCTGCCTCCAAACTTCAAGACCTCTGTCTTAAAACAAAAAAGGAGAACAATAAAAAGTCTATTATTTTTCAAAACAAAACAAATCCAAAACATAGAAGAGAATACCAGGAGAAAGAGGATTGGCACCGGAGAAAAGACACACCCATTTAAAACCACCCAGAACCACATTTGGAGCCTGCCACTTTGTATCTCTTAGAGACAGGTGAGTGATGGCTGTTCTGCAACTCAGTAGAAGTTCACCAGACCTTCAGGACTCAGACAAAATCAAATAGTTAAAAATACTGCTTATGACCATTTCTTCCTTAGTTTCCAGAAGTCACAGATTCCATGGAGGTTCCTTCTAAAGCGCTACTTCAGTTGTGATGTTTCTCTTGAAAAATGTGTGCCTCCCCCCCTCCCCCCAGGAGGAAGACTAACATTAGCACCACCACATCTGACAAGCAGTAAGAGCTGAGCAACTCGGCCACTTACCACACACATCCTCAACTTATGATTTCTCACTTTTATGGTGGCATGAAAACAATTCCACTCCTTGTTTCCGGTCTATTGCTCAATAAATCACAGAAGATATTGAATACTTTATTATAAACTTTGAGCGTGTTGAAGGTATGCGATGCAAGGCTCTGAGATTCACTGGGTTAGTTGTACCATATACATTTTGGGTTTACTGATGTTTAATTACAATTGGCTGTATTTGTAATATGAAAAACTACATTAATAATGGTATCAATATCTGATTCTTATTTATATTTTGGGGACCATAATATTGAGTATTGACAATTATTACTGTAATGCAACCCTTATAACAGCTATATGAAATAGTTATTATCCACATGTTATTTTCCGAGGGAGATTATCTTTATTTAAGAGATGGCTGAGCTCAGCTAGCCAGTGGTGGCGCATGCTTTTAATCCCAGCACTTGGGAGGCAGAGGCAGGTGGATTTCTGAGTTCGAGGTCAGCCTGGTCTACAAAGTGAGTTCCAGGATAGCCAGGGCCACACAGAGAAACCCTGTCGTGAAAAACTCAAAAAAAAAAAAAAACTCAAAAAAAAGCTCCTGGCTTCAGACCCATGCAAGGCAATCTCTCTCCTTTTCTTACATAGCTTATTCTCATATTCTGGCAATAGGCAGATGAAAATTCAGCAGTGATTTGGCAGGAAATGTGCACCCCTCTAAACAGCTAAGCTTGAGTGAACTAAAGTATCCTACCACAGAGGACAACAGTTAAAATGAATAGTTCAGCCATACCCACACTGCTTCTATTTTCTTAGGTTTGATTTCAAGAAGTAATCAGACCCACACAATTTTATGAACAAATAATGTTTATCATGGTAATACTTAATCATTGTGTTGCAGCTGAGGCCCAACGCCACCTACTTTTCTCTGGAGTAGTTGAGGACATGTGGAGTGGACTAGATGGTTTTAGTCTTATTCTGATCCATATCTGTAGATCTGTTTCTTCATTTGTGTATAAATCTGAGGAAATACCAGTATTATTCCACAGTGCCAGGGTGAAGGTGAACTAGGATATAATGAGAAGAGTCTAGAACAGCCTGGCATATGGTAAACACTCCATGAAGGCCAAGGATGACTCTGGAGGATTGAATTACTTTAAAACACCAGAGGCTATTTCATGGATGGATCCCCCACCCCACACAACACACACACACAGACACACACACAGACACACACACAGACACACACACACACACACACACACACACACACACACCATGTAACCACAAGCTTCACAAGAGGTTAGGTAATTCCCTGCCAAAATGTTTTATGGCCCCTCCCTTACAAAAAAGGGGGAAGCTATAAAGGGTCTATAATGCTCCCCTACAATAACCTCAAACAAAGGAGAAAATAACACGTAAAGAAAAACAGAAGAGAAAATACACGCATTTAAAAAAATATAGACCTATGTGTGAGTACCTATCACTTTACCTCTGTGAGCTTGCCTATGTTGAAATTCATTTTTCTTGTCTTCTAAATAAAAAGAATAGTGTCACTTTATAAACCTGGACATTTATAAAGCATCCAGAATAGCTCTTCTTATAAGAGGAAAAGTCACTTAGTCTGCCAAAGCTAGTGAGGCTTTTTTTTTTTTTTTTTTTTTTTGGTTAATTATTTTTTTCTTAAAACTCCTTCTAAGTACTATGAAAGACTCTCTACTCAATCTCTGGTCCATATTACTTTAACCCGTGCCTTGCTGATCTGCTTTCTGTGTGGTCCGTAGTAAGGTATTTAAATGATATATAATCACGTAAATCACACTCTAGAAATGCTTCAGAAAGTCGGCTGGGAGCAGCCTAAGGACAAAGGAAAAGGAGAGAAGGCAGGAAAACCCAAATCCTCGGGTCAGGAGGGAGGACCCAGGGAGTCCTGCTTCTCCTTCCGCTTGCCTGCTGTGACCCAGCGCGTACCATGGGGTCTGGACAGATGTTATCAGCTTGTGTCTACGCGTAAAGGGAAGTGAATACAGACTTGTGCTATTTCGGCAGAGGCACAAATCAGTGCTCCCTCCCGGAGCTGAGGTTGTTACGGAAGAGTTTCGGATCTAGGAATGGTTGACTACAGCGTAGAAAAACAAGGCTGGCGTCTGGGGACTGCCCTTGGATTTTCGGTGGGCCAGTCCTGCTGCGCTGAGGAATCTCGATAGGCTTCAGCTTACCTTCACTCCCTGGGAGGGAAGGAGCTGCCTATTGTGAGGTAAGCTTGCCAGAGAGAAAACTGCCTGCTGTTAGGGGGGGAGGGACAGGAGCCTCAACCAGCGGGCGCTGGGTCTTGTCAAGGTCAGATTCTAGGCAGAATTTGACTGAAGCCGGTTAATATATTTATTCTGAAGACTAATGCAATCCAAGGAAGAGTTGTTTATTTACATCTGTGCTAAATTCTCCAGGTCGCCTTTTAAAGCCTCATCCCATAAACAAATTTCCTCTTAAACTCATTTTCTTGGGTGGGGAGATGGTGCCCACCTGTTTTCCAAGTTCTCCATTTACAGTGTTTGTTTTTCTTATTTCTGATGAATCACAGAACCAAGTCAGCCTCCCAAACTTCCAGAAGAGGCGAGGCAAAACGGCTCAGAGTGGCTGAAAAGCCATTGTGAAACCAGGCAAGATAGAGCCCAGTTGTTGCAGGATTAAACGAAATGAATGACAAAGTAAAACAGGGAATTGTGGACTGTGGATGAGAGCAGCAACTGCAATTTTCCCGGGTGAACAAAGAAAATACAGGCTTTTATTCTTCTCCATTCAGCTTACAATTCACTTTGCTGACCAAGACCAGTTATATAGTTCAGCCCCCTCAGTGCCAAATAAAAATGCCAGGGCCTGTGCTGAAAAACTATTAAGTTGAGGATCAAACCCAGGGCAGTTTGCTGAGACAAACCCAGAAAGGCCCAGACCAAGAGGGGCAAGTGATACATCAGTCTTGACACAAAATCCAAAGATGCTTTAAGAAGTTCAGTGATTGAGATAGACAGTTTTATACAACAATGTGTTTTAAGTTCAAAATGATTGCAAGAAAAGCCATCCTAATAAACAAAACACAAAGAAAACGACAACTTTTTTATGTTTATTTTTTTTTTAAGACAAGGTTTCAGTAGGTAGTCCAGGCTTGCCTGGAAACCACCAGATCTGCCTCTGCTGCCTCCTCAGTACTGGAGGTGAACCTGTGTGTTACAATGACTGGCACAAAATACAGATTTTTAAAAGATCCAGAGCATTCATGAATAACTCCACCCAGTTTAAATCTTGCCTCGCGTATCTCCCTCCAATGAGCTAGCGTCTCGAGTTCCTTTCAGTCCAGCCAGGCTCCCAAACCTACACGATTAAATTAGCCTATTTAACAAACTCTACAACAGAAGAACAGAACAAGTCCTCACTGACTCCAAGGTTCCTGGTGTAGGTCAGGGCTTGATCAGATTCAAAGCCAGGGTAAAAACCAGGCAGCGGGAATCACAGTGAAACCAGAAAACAATTCTTGATAGAAATCCTCTGAAATTGTGCATGGCTTTCCCTTTAAGTCAGGCAGAGCGTGGAAGCCCTGGGCTCGGCACTAATTTTCACGAAGGAAGTTGTGAAGCCACCTGTAATCCCAGCGCTCAGGAGGAAGAGAGAGGTGGATCTCGGAGTTCCATATCAGCCTTGTCCACATAACTGGGCTTCAGGACAGCAAGAGCTACAGTCTTGGAAAAGAAAAGAAAAAAAAAAAGACAAACCCAGCAAACAAAACAAACCAACAACAAAAAAGATTTCAGTCTCATGAAAGGAAATCAGGAAATGGGACAGAAGTGTGTTTAAGTAATTAGGTATACCTTATACAATGCTGGCAAGTTCTTGTACATAGCGGGGCAAAAGCTAGACCAGGATAGAAAGAATGTGGATGGTGGTCACCTTCCATAAAGAAATGTAAAAGCCAGAGCCACACTCAGGAGGAAGTACTTTTTAAGATAAATCAGAGCAGTAGGGAAGGACCCATCTTCCTCCTAGAGGCAAGAAGAGTTCCAGCCGTTTTAGGAAGACTTTGAGAGATGAAGCTTACCAAAGGGGCGTGAGAAAGCTTTCTGGTTCTGTTCACGTTCTATCCATGGCTTGTAAAGTTCTAGGAGGTTCCCTAGATGGATGGACAACCGTCCATCTACAAGAAGCAGGCAGGCACTGGTGCAGAGATGAGAATGTGGTCTCAGAAGATCCTGAAGAAAAAAAGAATATACATCACTAACAAAAAACCGTCAGAGAGGAAATCAAGAGCCATATTAGCAATAAGTTATTTCTCAGACAGAGTTATCTCAGGGAAATGCTACAATGAGTACTAGAAACTGCAACACTAGTCCAGCCTCTCTTCTATGGCTGCCAAATTTACATAGGGACTGTGAGCATAGGTCAACGGAAGGGGGCTTGCCAAGCATGTACAGGGTTCTGCTTTTGATCTCCAGAACTAGAAAAAACAATTTTAAACCAACCACAGATTTGGGATAGACAAGGGGTCAACTGAAGAAGCAGAGTGATTTTTGTTGTTGTTGTTCATTAAAAAAATAAATTCAGGGATGTAGAGATTGCTCAGGCTGAAGTAATTACACAGAGACAAGACGACTTTAATCCTGCCATTATCATGATCATAAGAACCCAGGCTTGGGGCTCAAGCCTGTAGTCTGAGCAGTAGGAAGATGGAGACAGGGAGATACTTAGGGCTTGATGGGCAGTCTAGTCAAACCAGTGAGCTCCAAGTTCAGTGAGACCCTGTGTCAAAAAAAAAAAAAAAAAAAAAAAAAAAAAGTCAAGTAAGGGCAAAGTG
>NC_034610.1:12818753-12832622 GCF_900095145.1 Mus pahari
CAATCTGTTGGTGGCCTTTTTGTTTTGTTGACAGTGTCAAGAAGATTTTTAATGTGAAATCAAAGAAACTTTGAATATTGGCCTTTTATTACAACATAGAGCATAGAGAATTCATATTCATTTGGTGGCTACAAAGCCACAACGTCATGAATGGTAATAGTATGGGTTTGAAGGGAGCATTGGGAAAGGCAGCAGAAATTTACTCTCCTGAGCAACAGGGGATGCTCTGATGAATGAATGACAGGCACGGTGATGAGAGCCCTACTAGGCAAGATTTAGCAGCCTGTTGAAGTGATCCAGCTTTTTCATATCCCTGTAGTGATGTGTTGGACTGAAACTGCGTGTGGCTGGAGAGAATGGCTGTGACAGAAAAGTCTCTGGGCATTTGACATGGGACACTGGACAGTGGGGTCCTTGTTTGGCATGGAAGGACCAACTTAGTTTATATCTGTGTGATATTTTATTGATGGAAACAAATGGTTTTGCTTTTATTTCAAGTGCAGTGTCCCTTGGTGTCATTTGTATGGTGGAGTAAAGACAACATGCCTAACTTTTCAGGATGAAAAGTAGAAATAGCAACTGTAGAGCTGAAACTAGTGCTGTTCATTCTTCTGATAATCCCACATTTCCAAAATGCACCAGATAATCTTAACGTGCCTGCAACCTAAGACTATACCTTTCAGAAGAAAAGCATGTTCTTAAGCAAACAGAAGTGAAGGCAATCAGTAAAAGACTGTAGTTATGAATCGTCAATAGGACATCTGTCTAGATGCTAAGATTTCATAACTGTTTTCCCAAGCAGGAAGTTTCTTAATTAGATAATGTGATTTTCCAGTGTTTACATGGTGGTGGTTTATGGTATCGATCCATAATGTATGTCTAGCAAAATAACAAAACAAAACAAAGAACAAAGGCTAAATCCCTACATAAGTAAAACACAGCTAATTGCAGTGGAAAACTGCTAGCTGTGACCACATTAGGAAAATGGAAATATTCAGCCTGCTGGTCTTCTGCTCACCTTGACATCAGCCAGGGAAGTGGGAACAGAGCTGACAGGTCCCTGTCATGCTCACTCAAGGCTAAAAACACTGAATGCGGAACCCTTTGTTTTAAGGTGACTACAACCACACTGTCCATATTTTAAGGCATTCTTAAAGCAGAGAGATTTACCTCCTTTTTTTATGCTGGCAAAGATTCTCTCTCCTCTCCCCCTACCCTCCCTACAGCCCTCACTTGATCCTGCTCCCTTTCTTGCTTTTTGAAAGAGTCAGGTGAAGAATATATTTCAACTTGTCGACACGGAACTTTAGCATGAGTGAGTCTGTTTTGTTTGGTCCGTTTTGGGCCAAATATTGGAAGGAGCATGGTTCAAAGCAAATGGACTCCTATACATTTTACTTAGTATTATAGGCATATTTATTTTTCAGTTTAAATTTTTAAAATTTCAGTTGTGTTCTTTAGTGTCAGTCACATGATTTAAAACCTAAAACCTTATAAGCATTTATATTCATAATGCATGCAGCATTTAGTAATATGGACAAATTATTCTTTAATTGTTCTCTAAAAATGAACATTTGAAATATTTTCAGTCTCTGCCTATTAAAACATTCTATAACATATAAATAACTTTTTATGTTAGTTTCCTATGTTCTGACATACTTTTTGGTAACTTTTGGTGTGTACAATTATTTTTATGTGTATATTTTTAGTGTTGAAAGATACTTGTCAATCATTTAGTAATTTTGTATTGAAAATAGGATAAAGCAAGGGAATGGAGATTATGCTTCAGGGACCTCGGGGCTCTATTCTTTGGGAAGTCCCAAGGCATATGACAATATCATATATCTTGTTTCCGTTGCTTTTGGGAATCAGACTTCCATCTGCTCAGCTCTTACTGACATGTACTTCTGCTTTAAGATCACTGACAGATGTTTGGGTTTTGTAGGAACTAATGACCATTTTCCAACTACTGCACTGGAATGGAAGCCTGAAAGCCCTCCGTGAAACAAAGTGCTCTCGACAGGTGAGATGGTGTGCTTGAGACAGGTTAGCATGCTGAGGACAAGGACAGGAGCTTATCAAACTTGGAAGAGGGTTTTGTTTACATTTTACACATCCTGACTAAAACTTCCTCTATTTACACATTTCTTTGTTTTACAATTATATTTTCCCATTGAGTTAAGAGCAGGGGCAAGTGAAGCGATATTGAGTCAGAGGTTGCCACATGCTTAGAATGTTGACTTTTCACAGGGTTCATCTGAACACACATTATACTGAAAGCAGAAGGAAGCAACCATTAAGACAGTGTTGGGTTCTCAGTAAGGTACTGACTTACCTTGTGCCTCTAGTCTCTTACCTTGGATCTGTGTCCTCGTGTACTCTCCAATACAGAAAGAAAGAAAGAAAGAAAGAAAGAAAGAAAGAAAGAAAGAAAGAAAGAAAGAAAGAAAGAAAGAAAGAGAATTAGCTGCTTTCCAAACCCCCTTGCTAGTAGACACAGACAGAGTCATTACACCAAAAGGTTGTTTCTCACCACCAAAAGTCCCTCAAAGGCAGCAGAAAGGATCATGAAGTTGGACACCCTTGAATTTAGTCACCTTAATTTTATGCTTTAGGAGTTTCCCCTTTGTTTTCCAGAGGCAATGTCTCAGTATGTCTTCATTACTTAGAATAAGAATCCTTCCTCTTCTTAGTACCAAATATAAATCGTGTCTGTGTGTTTCATACTTTCTCCATGTTGTCCTCTGAGATATATCCTTTCTCTATGCACCATTAGAACCTGGAAGACAATAATTGATTGTTGAGAATTTTCTAGAATTTGTATGAAGAACTAAGCCTCTAATAGTCAGCATGATGAGGGGGGAGGCACTGCAGCCCCAGGACATTTGAGCTGTTCTCTGCTTAGGAAATCTGGCTCTCAAATTGTCAAAGATGGAAAAGGAATGAGTAGCTGACAAGGGCTTGGGCTATTTTTTTTCCCCCTTTCCTTTGATTTTATTAAAGTCCTTTGAAATATGTTGGTTTGGTTATAAACACTTTTCCATGATTGTTTTTAATTTGTTAAGGTCATAAATAAATACCATATGTCCTTGAAAATAAAAATAAGCAATGCATCCATTCCCCATGATCAAACATGTATATGACAGCATGATGGATTGATATTTTTTCAGAGAAGAATTGTAAGGAATGGTTATTTGCAAAAGCAAGAAATAGTGGATCACAAAGGTATCTTTGTGATACCAATAATGATAATTGCCCATTCTACCATGTATTTTTGAAACTTATTTCTGTGCTTATTGTGAGCTACTTGGATATTTATGTTCCTTATGGTAACAAAGTATTTACTAGTCTAAAGGCAGTGAAACCTGTGAGAACTGTGGTGGACCAAAGTCTCTTGCAATAGCCCAGCTTACTCAGAGCATCCGATAGTTTATACTTCAGGAGTTAAGAACAGTCACAAGAGTAAAGTGTACAAACGCAAGGGCAAGTTGCACATGGCAGACCAGCCGCACATGGCTTTCCATAGAGGTAATAGTCAGTTGTAATGAATAACATGGAGTAAACTCACTCCTATCTGCTACACTTGGAAAGAGCATGAAAATACATTCCTAGAACACTTCTATGTTTTTAAGGAGACTGAGGTCACAAGATTCTTCTTGTTTTGTACCAATGGATTGTCTCAGATCCACCAGCTCCTGAATAACAACAGAGACTTATTAACATTTATGAAAGTTTAGGCACTATAACTGGGTATCTCCCAACTAGCTGGTCTAATTTAAATTAACCCATCTAATCTAGTCTATGCCTGCCACATGTATGGCCTGTTACCTCTCACTAAGACCAGGCACCTGTTCATTCCACCCCTGCTTCCTATCTCGACCAAGAAGCCATACCTTTTCCCTCCCTCTTTGCTATTGGCCATCTATTCTTTATTAAACCAATCAGAAGGTGAGGGAGGCACATGCTTACAAAGTATGAGGCAGATGATGGTCTAGAAAAAGAACAATATCAAAATCCGAACAGTACTCAGCTCTCTGCCAGTACAGAAATCAACATTTGAATAATACAAATACAACCTTTATTGCAACAGTCTTGTGTTCTTGGCTTTTTTTTTTTTTTTTTCAAACACAATTCTCCTCACAAGACCCCACTCTTGGACTGTGTTCCACAACAAAGCACAGAAGCTAGGAAGTAGACTCTTGGGTTTCAAAGTCTTGTTTGTTCTGAAATCCCCTTGACTGAGTCCTTCCCCATTCCTGTACTAGGCATGCCCAAATCTTATTCTAACTCAACTTGTCTGTGTAGCTCCTTTCCTGTTTCTGTCTTGTCAAAGGCAATGATACTGGGCTTAAGGCTTCAATGAAGAATTAAGTTATATTTACATTAGTTGTTACAGGAATACATTTTCAAGGACAGGCTTGTATTTTCTAGAGCTTCATTTTGCAATTTTTAGTGTTATGTTTTGACTTATTCTGGAGTTTGCAAGACCAGATTAGTTCATCATTTCCTTTTTAGAAGTATGTCAATGGAATTTGGTTTCATATATTTTTTAAAGATTTATTTTATTTATATGTGTACACTATACCTGTTTCCAGACACACCAGAAGAAGGCATCATATCCCTTTACAGATGATGGCTGTGAGCCACCATGTGGTTGCTGGGAATTGAGTTCTTAATCACTGAGCCATCTCTCCAGCCCTCATTTCAGACTTTTAAAGTTAGGGTTACTTGTTTGAAAGTCACGTGATTGGGGAGGTATGGAAAGCTCTGCACACATGCACCTTTGTTTCTCTTTATTGACACTTTGAATTTTTGTTTCTTGGTTCTAGGAAGTCATCTCCTACTATTCCCAATATTCTTTAGATGAAAAGATGCGTAGTCACATGGCCCTGGACTGGATTATGAAGGAGCGTGAATCACCAGGAATTCTCTCTCAAGAGCTGCGTGCAGCCCTGGGGCAGCTGGAGGAAGCCAGGAAGGCTGGACAAGAACTACGATTTTACAAAGAAAAAAAAGAAATCCTGAGCTTGGCCCTGACTCAGATCTATAGTGACCCCGACCCTTCCTCACCCAGTGATGACCAGCTAAGCCTCACGGCTCTGTGTGGCTATCATTAGCAAGGCCAGGTGGCAGGTTTCCTGAGGACTTTCAGATCAGGAACCTGCCTGACAGAAGTTGTTAGAGATTTTAGCATGATGGTCATTACCTGGAGGCTGCACTGCTCCTACACAGTCTGCTCACAGAATGGGAGGCTAGGGCTGACTGGTCCAGATCCCAGCTTCCTACTTCATGTACGCGTTCAACCATTCCCTTAGGGGATATACTTCAGAATAAAAGAAAGACAACAAAACTACTTTAGAAAGTATTCTTCAGGGTTTGGTCTAATCTAAAAAACCGAGTTGATATGTGCCTTGCTAAATTTTATGCATTGCTTCATACAACAGTCTAGTAGAGCGACCTTGGAGAAAACAAGGCTAGGACTAGAAAAGAGCATCATGATAACTTTTTTTTTTTTTTTTTTTTTGGACACAGTTTCTCTGTGTAGCCCTGGCTGTCCTTGAACTTGTCTATAGATCAGGCTGGCCTCGAACTCAGAGATCTGCTTCTGAGTACTAGGATTAAATACATGTGCCACAACCACCTGGCTTATAACAATGTTTTAAATACTTAAGATTGAATAAATAGTACAGATGATTTTTTTTTAAAAAAAAAAATGTACAACAGTCAACATGTTTTGAACCCTCCTGAAAATTACTGTATTCTCATTATATATTTTGAAATTAGCTTTAATAACAAACATTACCACATATATTTCTCAGACAGGATGAAATTAAGTACATAACTGCCCTATTCCAATGTTCTAAAAAGGTAATTGTGTGTAATATGAGATGATTTCATTTTAAAATGCTATTTTGACAAAAATCATATCACTTCCCATAATGAGGCTAAATGTCCTCAGGAAGAAAAACTTTAGATTTTTATAATCTTGAGAAGGAATTAGGATTTTTTTTTTTTGTTCGTTGAATACATTTTTAAGTGAAGAAATTTCTATTTCATTTTTTTCCACAAAATTTCTATCATTTCAAATTTAGCACATTTCCACATGTTGGCTGTGATCTTTACATGCAGTACATCTTTACTGTGTTTGGCAATGTCCACCTCAGAAGATTGATATCTGATTAGATACAAGAACAGTGCTTGGGTGGGTCAATATCAAGCGTCTCCTCTCTTTTATAATTATGACACTGTACAAATTCTCTGAACTGAAAATTACGTAGACTATTTTTCCTTGGAATATTCTCAGAAACTTCAGCAAAAGCAACAAAGGTTATGGCCATGGCTGGCCCTATCTAATAGCAAATCAACTTCAGCCAGGGCATTGTGCCAACAGAGTATCACACATGTCTGTAACTCTGGCACAGAGGAACATAAGAGAGGGACAGAGGAACATAAGAGAGGGACAAGACAAGCGCTCATGCTTGTTCTTAACACTGCACTGTAGAAAGGGACGAGAATAAAGGCATCTCTAAGAAGATAGAGCCATGAAGGTGGTGGTGGTTGTTGCTATGAACTCCCTGAAAATTGAATAAAAAGCCACAGACTATCTCATAGCAATATATAACAATTTCATAAAACATATGGCCCTGCCCCCAAATTTGTGGATTAGCCCAGAGCATCATTGACCCTTAGTTTGAAGCTCACAATTTTAAAATCATACATAGTTTTACACTTCACATCAGAGATCTAATAACCCATAGACCATATTTTTAAGATTACTACCATTACTCTGAAATCAAGAATTGTATTGTTTGGGCCATGTTAATTTAATTTTTATAAAAATCAAATTTACCTTGTTGTTATGGGAAAAGAAATTAAGACAAACTAGACACAAAACTTTGGCAACTGTATCAGAACATTACAGATTCAATAAAAGTATCATTCCTTCGATATTCTGAATTTGACTATCCATTTTTTTTAAAGCTATGGTTCACGTGTGCTTTTGTTCTTAACATTAACTATTTCTAGAGAAGAAATAGAATCAAGTCCTTGGATGTGTTCTTCACTGAGAACCTGATCACCGCAGTCTGCATAAACAAATGGGAAAGAAAAGTTTATAACTCTCCTATTTCCTTGGGGAAAAAAATGTTTTCAGCCAAAATAATTGTAGTTGACTATAGTCTGGATGTTATTTTTATTTTGCAGTGTCTTTCTTCATAGCTTATGTCAGACTATCAAAGTTTTCCTCACCTTTCACTATGTTCATAGGTAACCACTAGCCTAAACATTGTCACCTTATGTTTTTGTGGTGGTCATAAAAATTCAAATCACAGCTTTCTTCTTTGCTGAAACTTGGAGCAAATGGTTTGAAGTGTCGAGACTGCATTCATTTAGGGCTTCAATATAAAAAGAACTCATTTTCTCTACCCTAGAGTTTTTGGTTGTACATGTAATATACTCGAAGATCTTAAAATTTTTTTTTTTAAGATTTATTTATTTTATTTATGTGAGTATACTGTAGCTGTCTTCAGACACACCAGAAGAGGGCATCAGATCTCATTACAGATGCCTGTGAGCCACAATGTGGTTGCTGGGAATTGAACTCAGGACCTCTGGAAGAGCAGTCAGTGCTCTTAACCTCTGAGCCATCTCTCCAGCCCAAGCTTTAAAATTTTTAAGTGGTCAAGGTGAAATTAGACGGTTTGGGTGCATGGTTCATGCATCAGTCTTGAATGTCTTTCATCAGACAGTTCTAATATATAGTATAGTTGACAGCTATTGCCTGTCATCATTGATGCAAGTCCATTACCTAACCTGTAGAGCCACTGTCCCACTTTGATCTTGGACCCAAACCCAAATTTAGAACTCTTTTAGACTACATGAGTAGAAACTTTTCCTTGAACATGTTTTCTCTGTCACCCAGAACTAAAAGGTAAAGTGTACACACAGAAGTGTGCGCACACATACACAGGGGAGGAGGGTCAGTTTACATTGACAGCTAAAAAACAAAAAAAGATGAATACAAGAAGAAGCCATGGCAAAATACAGCCCCGACAGACACACTTTCAGTGACATACCCCAACCAGTGTCCATCCCTTATGAACTCCCAACAATACCATCCTATTATAAATCCGTGAAGGCATTAATCCATTAGTTAGGTCAGAACTCTCATGGCCTAATTACCCCGGAAATGCTATCACAGAGTAATCTAATCTCCTCAGTGTTTTTCAATATAACTAACAAGTCATCTGACCCAGACTCTGCCCAGAATGGACTCCTTTTTTAAATATACTGCATGTGAAACATGTACACAGAATCACCTGAGATCCTTGTTTGTTAAAAAGTCCTGCTGTATTGCAGAACGACTGAGCAAATTCTAGGCAGTTCTAGATTATGTCTTTGATATTCCAGCCTGAAATTACTTAATATAACCTTCACTGAGCAGTGTAGCCCTGGCCTCCCAGGTAAGAACATACAGAGGAGTATCTTTCTGGAAGCTAGAAATTAGCAGAAGGGGCAAAGAGCTATGTTTTTCCTCTCAAAAGAGCACCTCGGCACCAACACTTGGTCGGACTTTCAAGCATCCTACTAGGAGCCAAACAACTCACTTCTTTCAAACTAAGTAAACCTTGGTCATACTTTTGTCTGAGAGCAAAACTGGTATAGAAAGGTGAGCAGAACTTCACTTTTACAGCTTTTGATTTTTTTAAAAAAAAGATTTATTTATTATATGTAAGTACACTGCAGCTGTCTTCAGACATCCCAGAAGAGGGCATCAGATTTCATTACAGATGGTTGTGAGCCACCATGTGGTTGCTGGGATTTGAACTCAGAAATTTCAGGTCCGTCGGAAGAGCAGTCAGTGCTCTTAATTGCTGAGCCATCTCTCCAGCCCACAGCTTTTGATTTCTAATGAATGCTGGTTTCCAGTGAGAAATACTAGATTGCAATTTACAGGCAGTTCCTAATTTCAGCATGAATTGTATTCCATAAGTTTATTTGTAAACAAATTAATCCAACTCTGAGTGGTGTGTGTGTGTGTGTGTGTGTGTGTGTGTGTGTGTGTGTGTGTGTAAGAGCAAGACCAGAATTGGTTGCAATTTTCCCAGAAAAGACTACTTAGTTATAGAATACCTAAAATTTTGATCCACAAAACCTGAGTCTGATAAACCAAGCAATTTGGGTTTATCTCAAAGGTCAAGCACTTACCTAGCATGTGCAAGGCCCTTATTTGGTTTCCAGATCTAAAAGTTAGAACAAGGAACAGCCGTGGGTAGAGGGCCTTATACTAAAACACCTCCCTGGGGTAATTTTCGCATGTCTAGATTGGTTGTCTTTTTTTCCTTCCCATCACTCCCTACCTCCATTTAATCATGGTTTCTTCTGTCAAATTTCTGAAAACAAACAAAACAAAGAGGATAGCTTTCTCTACCAGAACAATAAACCAGGACTTGACATCTTTGCATGGTTTTTCATGGCTATGCACACACATACGCGTGATTGCGCATGTCCCAGGGTTTGCTTTTGTAAATTCTGGGTCCATTTTTTTCTGTGATTCTTTCCTGATGCAACATGATAGTAGCCATATGAGTAAGTCATCCTTCTAGTTCCAATCCAAGACCCAAGTCCCATCACAATGCTTTTGTCCCCAGTCTGCTTCTGAGTTGATGGTTGTGCTCAAACCCGTGTTACCTGTCTGTGTCACTACAACCAGTGGTCAAGTAAAGCTCACCCAGACAACGTAGACATAGTGCAAACGGAGGAGGGCAAAATATGGGTTCAGTTACCAGAGGGAAAAAAATGGCAATTTCCCAAGATATTTAAAAACTATTTCCTTCTCAAAGACCTTCAAAGACAGCATAAACAATAGAAGAAATGCAGTCTCTTCAACCAGAAATTGGGAAAAAGACTTCTGGGTAGACACAAGCAACAGATGTGTACCATGAATACATTTTACCATTTACCAAAAAATAAAATTCTTCCTTCAAGGACAAACTGCCACTATTAAAGATACTCAAAAGAATCATCTCCCCAGAGGGGAAATATAAAAATGGTTCCAGACCAATCGCATAGGAACACACAGACCGACACCCTGAGGACTCCTGAGGGGGATGTTGCTCATTTATATGTAAGAGCTCTGTTGCCCACAAAAAAAATCTAATCACTCATATTAGTCTGCAGTCACACTTCATATATTTTCAGAACTGATGAACTGGTGCTATGCAAGTGAGTCAGAAAATTTCCTCTGGTCTGTTTCTGCTGGGCACTGGCTTTCATGATCAGTGGCTGCTAATGCTCCCAAATGAAAGGGGAAATTGTTAACCCAACAAATGCAAACAGTTGGAGTAAAAAAAAAAAATCCACAGTTCAATAGCCCAGATCCTTTATTCATCCCTACTTGAGACTGGGTTATTTAAAAACCTTAAGCATGCCTTGCTGACCTGTGAGTTGTGACGTAGGCAGTCATAATGTAATGTAGGAAACATGCTGTTCTGAAGTTATCTACTGTGTCGACCCAAACATTGTACTATTCCCATAAGTGATTTGTTGATGATACAGGGAATCAAATAAACAGTATTTGGTGAAAGATGGTTTCCAAAGGGAAAACTTGAAAACACAGATGATCTATTGAGATTCCAGATTGCTAGAAAAACTGAAAAGTCAATTTGAGACTATACCTACCTAAAATTAAAAAGAATGAGATGTTTTACCCTTTCAGTTAATAAGTAAAATGATCTGGGCTATCTATCATCTATCTATCTGTCATCTATCTATCTATCTATCTATCTATCTATCTATCTATCTATCTATCTATCTATTAACATTTACCATCTCTACCTATTTGTCTAATGGGTAAAAACCTTTGATCACAGAACCACTAGTGCAAATGAATTTTTTAAAAATAAGAGGAAACTTCACGTATCATAAATGCCAAAATATAGTTCCTTTTATCATAAATGAGAACACACTTTTTAAAGATTAAGTTTAGTAACTTAAGACAACTTTCCTTCAACTTTGCCTTTTATTTAGTGCATTCTTGTTGGCAACATGTTTGAGGTCTTTTCTCATTCCTTCATGTTAATCAAGGACAGTACCTCCTTATCCCATTTACCAGCTGTCTGTGAAAAGCCAACAGGGCTTGGCTCGCACTCTGTGGGAAAGAGGGTTCAATGGGCTTCAGGTATCTTCATCCAGGCATCTTCCTCCCAGGCATTTCAAGTGACACACTTGTTGACAGTAGGACTTACAGGGGAAAAGAAACACCTCAGAAACTATATATTCAGTTAGAAAAGAGTGTGTCAGGATTAAAATAATGGGTTAAGCTGAAAGTCTGTCTATACAAAAGAAGGGAGCAAGTTCATGAGGGTGAGTGACTAATTGTACTACTGGACTCAGAAAATGACGCCCGGACTTAGAGTGTTTTGACTTACTGAATTCTGTGAACTAAAGAGCTAAAATCTCTCCTGTCTCCTGCCTTTTTTCCCTCAGAGCACAGGGAGGGGCTTTTTCTGACATTCTCTTATTTAAAAAAGGTTGACCCTCCATAAAGGAACTCTATCTCTTGTTCTGCCCCTACAAATCTTATCAACCAAGGAAGAGGTGCTGCCACGCCCAGACACATTAACATAGATGACACACCCTTCTTGGCAGGCTCCCCTGGGGTAGTTTCTGTTTCTCAGAGAGTTTTCATCTTCATTATCAGACCGACTTTATTCTTCACGCATCCCTTCCCTTTCCCTCTCAAAACTTGTCACCCTTCTCCTGCCTCCTACGCGCTGCCTCACTACCCAGCCCGCCAAGCGCTTCTTCAAGTCTTGGCTAGTCTGTTCCGCTCATAAGGAAAGGGATGGTTTTCCTGTTAATCTCTCCTCTTCAATTTAGTTCTTGAATTTAATTTTTAAAAAATTCAGAACAGAACGTTTTCTCTCTTCCTCACAACACTTACTGCAAAACAGAAAGCTTTGGGAATTCTTTGTTGGACTCAATCTTCCAGTTTCTTCTTCATGTTGTCTAGTCACATGTTACATTTATTTGATTGAAATTACTTTGCAGCCACATGGAGAATTAAAGATTTGTAGGACTACTCAAAGTAAATTGACTTTGTAGTAATAAAGACATTCTCATTAACATTTACTCCCAATAAAGCTAATGTGTTTCATTTTCTCCTTTCCTTTTCTCCCTTTCTCCTGCCTTACTTCCTTCTAGTGTTGTCTTGGCTTACTACCCATTGTTTGCAAGCGATAGTACGTATGTGTACTATTTTACAGCCATCTGTTTTGCTCAAAAAGTATGCAAAACTTTTCTTTGTTCAGTTGGTTTTTGTGATGATGAAACTGAAAGCCCTTTATATTCAATTATATCCAATATATAGATTATATCCTTTATACAGACCCTGCCGGCTTCTCTGTCTGGGTAGCAAGAATATTTCTTATATTCAACAGCAAGAAAAGATGGCTACCTTGCTTTCTTATACAAAAATGTGAAGCCTTCTCAGTGGCCAGTTCCCAGATGTAAGTCATGAGGGGCTCCAGTGGGTATAAGGGAGAAGCCCCCCCAGTTAACCACAAATGAAAATCTCCTTTTATTAGCCCCCAAAGAAGGCAAGTATTCTATTGTGGGAAACAGTCAAGCTTAACAGGAGTTACAAAGGAAGAGACCCCAGCAGTCATAGATGTTTTCTGGACAATAAATGTCAAAGTGAATATTTTGAGGTCAAAGAACAAAAACAGCGATTTTAATAGAGTTCACACTTTCTCCAACAGCAGATAGACTATAACTATTCATTGCCAATCTGATTTGGGAAGTAATGATTCCCCCAAACTGGAGTTTCTTCTTTTGTAACTCCTATTGAACTTGAATGTTTCCCATAATAGAGTACATTTTCTTTCTGGGCACATTTTTTTTTTCTGGGAACTTTTAAAATTTTATTATTTATAATGGAAAACATTGAAATGTGCCTCAGCGAGGGGTTAAGTAGTTCCTAGTCCATCTTTCCCTATGCTGTCCTGCCTGGCAGTGACAAGACACCACAACTACTAATCATTAATGCATAGTTTGCTTCCATGAATGTGTAATAGAGTTCCAAAACATGAAGTAAGCGGTTTCAGTAATAGTTTGGTATGAATTTGTCTGTGTGTAAACACATGTTTGCATGTGTGTGGTACGTGAGGCCAACACTGGAGAGGTGTGTGGAAGGCGAGTCTTCCCTGGTTACTCTACCACAAGGTCACCCAGATGAATCCGGAGCTCACCACTGGACTAGTCTAGCTGGCCAGCCTGCTCTGAGGATGGCTGTCTCTACTTTTAGAGAGTTAGAATGTGAGACTGGGTGCTGCAACATCTGTATATTATCCACACCCAGATCTGAAAATCCAAACTTTTCCTCATGTCCATGCAGCAAGTACATGATCTCCTTTAGCCATCCCCCTAGCCCTATTAATAATTTTTGTGTGGCTACATGCAAAAACGATGTCAGATACATTGGATAAATATATTTTTAAAACTTTTTTTTGGTCTATTTCTTTTTATCCTTTAGTAAATGTATTTCATTACTTGTGTTTGTATATGTGTACATAATGTATGACTGTACACACATGTGCCATAGAGCACGTATTGAAGTCAGAGGACAACTTTATAAAATCAGCTCTCTTCACCCACCCATATGGGGGTTTATGGAATCTAATTTATGTCATCAAGTTTGCATGGCAAAGAGTTTTAGACTACTCCTGTTGTGAGTTCTGGGTTCATCTGGGTGACCTTGTGGTAGAGAGTAACTAGGTGTCTTAGTCAGGGTTTCTATTCCTGCACAAACATCATGACCAAGAAGCAAGTTGGGGAGGAAAGGGTTTATTCAGCTTACATTTCCATACT
>NC_034610.1:12832852-12860884 GCF_900095145.1 Mus pahari
CCCCACAGCTGGATCTCATGGAGGCATTTCCCCAACTAAAGCTCCTTTCTCTGTGATAACTCCAGCTGTGTCAAGTTGACACAAAGCTAGCCAGTACACCAGGGAAGACTCACAACCTCATCCTTCCACACACATTCTCAGTGTTGCCCTCAGGTACCACAAACATGCAAATATGCCTATGCACACAAAAACAGCTAACTTGCTTTTCTTCTTTGTTTCTTTCTTTGTTTCTTTTTTTGTTTCTTTGTTTGTTTGTTTGTTTCTTTCTTTCTTTCTTTTTTTTATCTTTTTATATGTAGAAAAAAGCAGATATGTAATTGCACATGATTCACTTTTAACTCTCAAATTATATCTATCTTAGGAAGTATTTGTTAACATGCAGTTTTTAAAATAAGTAAATTAGATTTTTCTTTATAGATATATAAAAGCCCAATATGGATTAATGGAAAAAACGAATTTCAAAGTAATACATAAGATCCAAATCCCCTAAACAAATTAAGTGTGAATGGAAATAACAAGTTTGGTGGAACATGAGGACAGCATTTCAGGAAAGGCATAGACTTGAGGGAAGAAGTACAGTAAGTTGCAATTTCATACAATGGGAAAACATTTTAAATTAAAGCTGAAGGCTAAAAACAAACCCAAAGGAAAAAAATGTGGCAGTTTCAGAATTTAATGTTGGTTAATATCCAAATATGTTTTTGTCAAGCATTAGTCATATAAATTTACATAGAATGTAAAATTGTGCATTTCTTTTTAATAGTATGGCAAAATGTTCTCATTACTATCAATGTATTTTTACCTCAAAAAGGTTAATAAGAAAACAAAATTTCTTGTTCCTGTGGTAGAAAGCAAAACAGGACTCCTGTTGCTCTGTAAGCTGGCTCTTGTGATGTGCCCCTCAGCATGGGTAACAATGGATAACGACTTACATGCCAAACTGCTTCAGCTATCTGATGCTTCTGTTGGAAACCTGAAACCATAGTTGAACATTCTTTAGGAAAGAGAGTCTCATATTTTATGAAAGTACATTTAGAAGGAGAAGAGAGTCTAATAAACATGTTAAACCTACTTTATCTCAATTTTTATAGCATGTTTAGCTCTGGTTTGCGTCCATATTATTTGCTATTCTATCTTAGTCATTTAATGTTATTTCCTGTACACCTTTCCATTTGTTACTATGGTTACCAAACTCATTCTGAATAGTACATCACCAGCAAGTTTATTTTCTCTTCAGAGAATTTTGTTTCCAGTCTCTGGCACCTTCAGTGGCACCATCCTGCAAACATATCATACACTGTCTCCTTCTGATTTCTTTTTTCAAGTAGCAGTATCCAAACTCTCATATTAAATACTTTCAGTCATCATTTTAGGACATTTTTCATCTAAATGAACTTGATCACTTTTTGAAATCATATTATTTAAAGTGAAATAACAAATGGTTTCAATATTTTAAAATACTTAACATGTAAAAACTTCTTGGCATATATTACCAGATCATATTACTCTCCCAAAAGGAAGCTAATTATAGATGTAACATATGAGATATAGCTTCCCACAATGCCACCACTTTAAGTTTCAGAATTCTTGTGATTGCTGTTCTAATAAGCAAGCTTTTTTCTTTAAAACCTCCTATATACACATTTTGTTATGAAAAGCAAACATGTTAAATTTCAAAATCAATCCTATGATCTGACGAATAACCTACTCAGGAACTCATATTACTTTGTCCTTCTAGTTTTCCATTTGCAGTAGTGAATTTTCATTCAACAAAAGGAGAAAAAAAGAGATATCTATTATCATATATCATATAATATCTCTTAACATAGAGATAAAAGGCCATAATCAACTTTATGGAAAGACAAAGACTTACTACTTATAGAAAGTGTCAATATAAAACATACTATAACAATCCTCACCTCGACTATTTCTGCCAAATGGAAAGTTTATACACATTTACTGTAGTTCTCTGTCTGTTTGAAGCTTGTCCAAAAGCAGTCACTTTGTCTCCTTCACCTCCCTTATCAATAAGCCAGAATTTGCTGCAACCAAAGGACAAGGAAGATGTGTATATTCTGTAGCTCTGCCCTGTAGAGGAGGATTTGACCTCTATTGGAGGTCTGTGGAGCAGAATGAAAACTCAAAGCACAAATATTAAAAACACCTTTCAAATAATACCAGCAACCTCTCCTTTCTGTTCCATTCTTCCTAGCACCAGTCAACTGGGCTTTGCCATTGTATATTTTTGCTTCTAGTCTTTGGTTCTCACCAAGCCATTATGCAGTGTTTTGAAATAATATCACACAGATGTTCCATAGTCTATAACAGCCTTTGTGCATTCTTGTTCCCTCCCCACCAAGGGGGAAGGGGTGGACTCTGAAAGTCAAATAGCAACACGGAAAGAGAAAGGCTCACATGGGGCCCATGTGCTGGTTACATACTTAATTTCCTCAGTGAGGTTGGCAAATGATGGCTTGAGCCAGTGTATTATTAAGCAAAAGAGGTCCTTCACCCTCACAGTAGATTCCTTGACAAATTCACTTGGAATGCATCAAGGAACATGACAGCTGTGAGATTCCTGCTCCCTTCTCTCATTTCCTCTGTTAAAAATCAATTCTGATAGTCTTAAGCTTTTAACTAAACTTTGAGTACCTAAAACAAAGTCACATTTTGTACATAGAAGAGGTTGTCCACGTAATTAAAAAGAATTAAAAAGTTTCAGCATTATGATGACTTAGCAGAGCATACTGAGCAAAAGCTGGTACAAAAAAATCCTCACCAGTAAGAAGGCTTTCCCAGAGTCTGGCAGATGATGTTAGGCTTTTATTTCATTGTATTTTGATAATTTCATACATAAGGGTTGTGCTGTAGATAGATGATTGGGTTTTGATAATTTCATACATAGGGGTTGTGTGGTATAGATCATTAGGGTGTGGCCAAGTCTCCCAACTTGTCCTCTCTACTTTGGCTTTTGTAATAGTCTTCATCGATTGCAAAAAAGAAACTCCTTAGGCTTACTACCCATCGCTGTAGAGGCCATGCACCCTAGAGAAGAACCTACTATTGTAATTGTCCTCAATCAACATCATTTCTAATTATATTTTAAGTACTTATACTTACAGCAGCAGAAGAATGTTATTTCTCAGAAAGATATCGCATTACTTTAGACAAATACTACCCAGCACAGAAGGCAAATAGTTTCGTGGTCTCTGTCTAGGAATGTATGTGACCCTTGGGGTTGAAAAGCTGCATCACTGGTTGAGAGGACTTGCTGCTGTTACCCAGGACCTGAGTTAGGTTCCCAGCATCCACACCAGTGAGGTCATAGCTACCTGCAATGCCGACTCCAGGGGAGCTGATATCCTCCTTCCTACTCTGGCCTCCAAGGGCAGCTGTACTCAAATGTTCACACTTATACACACATGAATAAAAAGAAGATAAATCTTTAAGAAAATTTACGTAATGCAGTTTGTATATTAATTGTGATTGGTTACATACCTGTATCTATATAAAGATATGTATGTGGACTTATAGAAGAGTCAAATAGCCCACTTGGCTATTTGACGGAATTTTATGTATAAAGATGGTGATGATTCGGAAGGCATATTTAAGTCAACCTGAAAACAATTTACTCCAGTTACCATAGATTAAAGATGACTATGATGAAATCATCTATATGAATCATCTATAGATTAGCATTTCAAGTTTGTGAGGTTTGTGAAATATTAATTCAATCATGTTCTAATTATGTACTGTACAAATATTTCGAATCTTTTCCTATAGTTTTCTTAATCTTTCCTAATTACATTAAGAAACTGTTTTGCATATCTTTTTATGTTTCTGTCCTTCTGCCCAAAATAATAGTCATATAATGATTCTAGCACTTGATAACCACAGCAAGTTTGGATTCTACAGAATGCATTTTACCCAGGTGCAGTGACATGAGCCATAATCCCAATTGCTTAGGGGGCAGAAGCAGAGGGATCACTTAAGTCTAAGCAATTCAAACCAGACAGGGCAACTTGGTGAGACCCTATTCTTACTAAAAAATTATAGTATACATTTTAAAGTTAATTTTCCATAACTTGTAAAATGTATTTACATGGGCAGGAAGCATATTTTAGTGGTAGATTGTATACTTAGCATGCATAGGACAGAATTCAATTCTCAGAAGATATATTACACATGTACACCATGTACAGTTTTAAAATGCCTTTCTCTGGATTCTTAATTTCTACTGTCTATGCATACTACTGTTAAGCTAGTTCATGGTTAGGGTCAAATCAGAGATGTAATCATAGATTGTTATCAACAGGTTAGGGAGTAAAATCAAATTCCTATTGTAAACATGGATGATATTCTTGTAAGTGTCATTATAACAAGCATTTTAATCTCAGAGTTAGGCCTCAGTCATGAAAATAATTAAAAACAGACCTCTCAGTTTCAGTGGGGAACACTCTGCTTTTCTTAGCACACAGATTCAAAGAGAAGAAACGGTTTATGATTATGAAAGATGGAAGAATTTAAGTGCACCTGGCATGCAATTGGCATGTAGGAAGTCTGCTGTCCTTTTCTGAGCTACCTTAGGATTTCATAGCTGATCCACTCAAACCCAACATTTCTCTTCATAGTTCTTCACCTGCAGGAAGAGTTAGAGGATGCTGAGTTAATGGCTGGAGGCTCACAATTTTCTGTTTCTACTCCTGTGTTATGTGAATTTGTAAAATACAAACACTTATTTCTCTTCCTGTGATGTGCCAATGCTTTATAATTGGCAGAATATTTGCCCTTCAATAGTTTTGTGCTGTAGGAACTATTAAATCTCTAATTTATAGAGTTCAAAGAGAGTAAGTGGCTTGTCCAAAAAAAACATAAAATGAGAAGTTAGATGGATCTGAATGTAAATTCTTCCTCTTTATTGACCAATTCAGTATTTCTCTGATTTTCCTGGGCATAAGAATCAGCTGAGGATATTTTAAGTTCAGTCTCTGAGTCAGTAGATCTTGATGAAACACATGTATCTGCAAGTTTCCAAGTGATACTGACGTTATCAGTCTGAAGATCATTCTTCAAGATCTATTCTCAACCATATCTGTCAGTTTCATGGCTCTGACCTGCAGGGTGGCCAAGAGGCCACGCTATAAGGTTTCTGGGATGTACATTAAGTGTGGAGGGAATCACATTGACATGCTGAGACTTCCTTTGACAATTCTTTGGAGTCATAGGACTTTTCTAAGTTGCTGGTCTCCTGTCAAATCCATTCCCTATCACCAGTAGAGGAAAACAGGGTTATACAGCATTTTCAGTCTTTCTTTCAATTTATTTCATACAGTTGCCCTCAAGAATTTTAAGGACATAAAAAACTCTGTTGCTTTTGTCCTGGAGATTTTTGCAGCATAAAAGCTACTGACAGAACCTCAAATTCTCAAGACAGCAGCTGTTCTTGGCTAGGAAATTATGCTTTTTTAAAAAAAAAAAAATCTACTTATTCAGTCTATGTATGTGAATACACTGCCACTCTCCTCAGACACACCAGAAGAGGGCACTGGATCCTATTACAGGTGTTTCTTTTTTTTTTTTTTNTTTTNAAGATTTATTTATTATTATATCTAAGTACACTGNAGCTGTCTTCAGATGCACCAGAAGAGGATGTCAGATCTCATTATGGATGGTTGTGAGCCATCATGTGGTTGCTGGGATTTGAACTCAGGGATTCCAGAAGTGCAGTCAGTGCTCTCAACCACTGAGACATCTTTCCAGCCCAGTATGCTTACAAGGGAAAGAAAGTAAGCAGTGAAAAGCATGGTCACACCATGGAGACCAGCATCACCATGGAGACCATCATGTCTTCAGAATACTGATGAAGCTGTGAACTTTGTTGGTAACTTCAATTATAATTTGCATTCTAATGATCACAACTGCCATACTGTGTAACTTTTTCATTCCTGTTCTACAGATAATAAAACTAAAGCTAATGGCTTTATGTGATTTACCCAAGGTCATACTGTTTGTTGAAACACGGTCCAAGAATGGAGTCACATGAGGAGAATTCTGAGTGCTTACTTGTGAGAAAAATCCAAGAAAACGGAACAAGAGTCTTATGACCTCAGTTTCTTCAAAACCACAAAAATTGTTCCTGGAATGTGTTTTCATGCTCTTCCAGGTGTAGTGGATAAGAATGAGGTTATTTAAGGTTATTCATTATAACTGGCTATTGTTATTTGTTTATGTGCCTCTGTGAAATAAATGTTTTTTATTATGTGCAATTTGTCCACCACACATGGTGGTGTGCACTTGTGATTGTCTACTTTCCTCGCATGATTCCTCTTAACCTTCAGAGGATTACCTTAATTGGCTGATGCTCTGAATAAAGTGGGCTGTTATATGAGCCTTTACTCCACCTCATTTATCAATTCCATTCTCCCAGGCCCCACCTCCAGATATAGTGGTAACGAATGGATAACAGAAAGTAGATCTGGAATTTACTTCTTAGCCCAGTATGTACCCTGACCCTATGTAACTCAGACATTATGTCCATTTATATGAGAGCCAGGAATGAAAACAAGACTGCCCAGCTGTACGTGCCTGCTCTTGAACCCAACACAAGTTTCTTAAATCATTTGTTGAATAATCAAGCTGAAGAGACTACTATCCTTTCAGATTTCCTTTTTATGTGAAATGTTGCAATTTTAAGGCAATGAGAATAATGTATGATGTATAATAGGTAGCAGGTAAATCCATGATTAACCCCAACCCTGTTGATAAGAAGAGTGGAGCTCAAGGATTAGCATAAGTTTGAGGTTAACCTGGGCTATATAGTGAGTCTCAGGCCAGTATGGCCTAAGAGATTAGATCTTATCTCAAAAAAATTTTACTTTTTGTAAGTTTAGCAAGATTATCAGTGCCAAAACTACCTAATAGAACTCCAGACTAAAAGTTCATACTCTCTTTTACTCATATTGCTATTACCCGTGGATTCCCTCTCAAGGTTGACATTACATTAAAGTTACCTGCCTTCACATTTTAATCCTTTCTAGAGTATAAACTCTGCTTTATTCATATTTGAACTCTCTGTCCTACCACAGTCCATAAAACTCACTAGGCATGTAACACATGTGTATCAGCAATTAAGGCTTGAGCAGAACTGTCCCGGCATGTTGATGATAAAGCACTAACTCAAGAAAGCTGCCATGTTCTACTGCAGTCTGGCCTGAGAAAGTAAGACCAACACTACATTCATTTACTCCCTTAATTTAATAACTAGTCACAGAGTAAAACTGTGGTAGGCACAATGATAAGCCTTATGTGAAAGGAGCTTGAAATACAGTAGGCAGCCACACCCAGCCAGGTTACTATTGTGTTGTGACAGTGGCATAGGGGGTTCTATAGGAAGGTAGAAGAGACATGTCTGGAAACCATTAAGGGAGAAAGTCATATCTGAATGGAGGGTTTTAATTTTCAGTCTTTCTCTGTAACCAAGGCTGATCTGGAAGTTACTGTAAAGCCAACGGGGTTCTGATCTCCTGGCAACCCTCCTCTTCACTGTTGTCCCACCCACCCTACCCCAGAATGATAGGTATGAGCTCTGAGTTGTTTCAGTGAGCGAAAAGGAAGGACTCTTCAAGGATGAATGAAATACAAGTTTTCAAAAAAAATCCATCTGAACTGGAAACTCAAGGGTTCATTGGAGAGTCAGTTGTGTTGGATGATGTTCTGCTGGGGCAAACCCATGAAGGAGTCTTTTCTTGAAGTGGACACAGGAGAAAGGATGTCTTGCTAAAGCAAGCACACAAAAAGGATATGTGATGAAGGATTCTTTGCTAACAACACACATGATATTGGTCTGCCTTACATCACATAGTTAGGTTCCTTTTGCTGGGGTTTCATAGAGAGAAACACACCAAAAAACTTCTTGGGGTGTGCTGCAGTTTCTTGCTGCTTCTGAGGACTCAGGCTGTCAGCTGAGACATGCACACGCTGAAGCGCGAGACCCATGGAGGACACGTGATCTTTTTGGAGAGAGAATCAAAAGGACTCCAGGGACAGTGAGGGATGGAGGCTGAGCTAGGCCTGCTCATAGAGCTAGCTGTGCAATGCTTATTGGTCTTGAATCTTCGAATCTTCACTTATTTTCACTGCGATGAGAGACACACACCTGGGAACTCTTCCTGGCGTCCCTCGGAGTCCCTCCTGCTGACTTGTGCTGAAGCTGAGGCCCGGCTTTCTCTGGAGCAGTGCCACTGTTGCTGATTCTTTCTTGCTCTCCAGGCTCTACCATACTGGAAGTGCTGGTGTATCCATGAAGTGTTCCTGGGTGGACTAACGAATCCACTGCTGCTTCTAACCTGGGAACTCAATTGCTGATTTTCAGACAAACAGACCAGAATTGTTCCAAAGAACCCTTAAAATTTCCACTTCATCCATCAGTGAAAAGTTCAAGAAATAACAAATCAATCAGAGTTGCTGGCTTGTGTTCTTTCATTACCAAATGTGATACCCCTATCAGTTCAAAGTTTTCTGACTCAAGATATAATCTCCTGTAGTTTCTTTCTTTCTTTCTTTCTTTCTTTCTTTCTTTCTTTCTTTCTTTCTTTCTTTCTTTCTTTCTTTCTTTCTTTCTTATCTCTTTTTAAAGACTTATTTACTTATTTTATGTATATGAGTAACTGTAGCTGTCTTTAGACATAACAGAAGAGCGCATTAGATCCCATTACAGATGGTTGTAAGCCACCAGGTGGTTGCTGGGAATTAAACTCATGAGCCCCTGGAAGAGCGGTCAGTGTTTCTAACCGCTGAGCCATTTCTCCAGCCCCTCCTGTAACTTCTTAATAACAAAGATACACATTCTAAAATACTAGCTATAATGCCACGGGGGAGGCCTAAGGCACTACTCTTTCTGCCACCACCAGGGAACTAAGACTAGTAAAGAACGATGCTCTGAGCCAGGGTGTCAGGGTACATTTTGGTCCTTCAGCTCTGTAGGACCACTATTGCTTCTGCAGTAACCTAAGAACTACTCATGGTCACTCAGCCTATAAAGTAGGCCTTCCTTAAATTCTGGCTGCCTTAATCAATGTATGGAAAAAGCTCTCTGCAGCCTTTTCCCCAAAGACAGAGCCATGAGCCCACAATGCCTGGTCTTAAACACCTGCCTCCTACTTATTGGCAGTGTAACCTCAGCTCATAACTCCAACATTAATCGGACTTTTCTTCTATACAAAGCTTCCATGCAGTCCATGGAACTGAGCCTTAGCGAAGCTTAACCGTAGGTTTTGTTGGCATACCTGCTCACAGACGAAGCTCTCCTCATAGTTTCTACCGCTTTTGTTCCTTTTCTCTGCTCTGTGTCCTAGGCACATGAATAATGCTTAATTATTTTAAGATGGAGAGCTGTTGGAATAAGTGTACACAGTGTTTATGAACTGTAGTGTGAATGAACTGTAGTTTATGAACTCTCAAAAACTACTTAGTATCTTAGGCTGGGATGTAGCTCAGTACTTGTTTAGTACAGGGTCAGTCCTCAGAATCTAATTAATTAATTTAAAATGCCATAAAGAATATTTAACATTTCATTTCTATTGCAGGGAGCCTGGTTCTGCAAGCTTAGCCAGTGTCTAGTGTCAGAAGTGATCAGTCCTCTATGAATTTCTAACAAGTGAGCCACTAGCAAAACTGTCTTACTTGAAATAAAACAAATAGTTCTTACCCATGGAAGGTGCTGGCCTCAGGACATCACAGTAGGCCATGACCTAAAATGAATGATTTTCAACACAGAGAAACTTAAATCTTAAAGACAATGGTGCTTTCTTTCCAATTAGGATCCTTAAAATAATTAGGATCTCTAAAATAGTAACAGGCATGGACAAAGAAGCAATAAGGCAAAACAAAATCCTGGCTGACTACAGTAAGTTGAAACAGCTTCCTAAACTTTGCTGCTGACAGAATCACCTTGATTCTTGGAAAGGATTGACATCAAACTTCTATGCCTAGATAAAATCTCCATGTAATTGCTATGACATGTAACCTGAATGACTATCTCATATTTCTGTGTGTGTGTGTGTGTGTGTGTGTGTGTGTGTGTAACCACTTGTGCGTCCAGAGGCCAGAGGAGGACATCCTATCATTGAACATGGAGCTAACCACTTCTTGACCTGCCAGCCAGGGATCCCCAGAGACTCCCCTGTCATCCCAGTTGAACTGCTAGAGTAACACAAGCTCATTGCTATCCCTTCCTTTTCTACACAGGTACTGAGGATCCATGAATCCCCATGCTTGCACACAAGAACTCCTGCCCACTAAGCCATCTCTTCAGTCCTTACGATTCTATTTAGCAAGGAAAGATTATATGATGAAGATTGATGGAATTGACAGTAATTTTAAAAATGTGACGTCCTAGTTTTTTGATTTTTAAAAGTCACCAAGAGACAGACCAATATAATTTGAAACTAAAAGAAAAAAAACTTGTAGAAACAGAACTATTATTCCCCCCAAATATTGGAATAACAGGCAAAACATTTTAAGTAGTTAATATGTTCAATGAAATAGAGGAAATGGTGGTAAATTAAACCAAAGTTAGAATTTATATCTATATAGAGGTGAATGGAAATATGAGAACTGAAAGGATAATATATGAGAAAAAGAACTTTACAAATAATTTACAGGATCAATATCAACTTAATTAATCATCTGCAAGTCAAACGAATAGATATCTTCCAAAATATAATAAAAAATATTTTATGTCCAATATTTTATTTAAATTAAACATAGGTTTTTAAAAAAATGTATATCCCTTGAATCTGTCCTTTTTGAGATGGCATCTCTCTATGTAGCTCTGGCTATCCTGGAAATCACTATGTAAACCTCAAACTCACAAAGATCTGCATGACTCTTCCTCCTCAGCACTGAGATTAAAGCTATGAGTCATCCCTCATTGGAAAACTTTTTAGAGACATGTCATATGCTTCACGGTACTGTCTGCTTCGAGGTCTGAGTTCGAGGCCAGCCTGATCTACAGAGTGAGGTCCAGGACAGCCAAGGCTACACAGAGAAACCCTGTCTCAAAAACCAAAAAAAAAAAAAAAAAAAAAAGAGGTTTGGGTTATTCCGTCCTCTCTGGTTTTCAATAATGGATACAATGCTTGGGGAGAAGAGTGAAGCGCTGGTGTGGATGATGTCCAGTTCCTGGGGTTGTTGAGTAAGTCCCTTGAGGCTTCATTTACATGTAGGGATCAGAAAATGAATGACACCAAAGTTTCTCTTGCTTGTAGGCTAAGCTGTGGACTTGTTCCAAGGAATAAGAAGGGCTTTTCTTACACCCAACTTTCAAAATAAAGTAACGGAACCACTCTAAAAAATAACAGCAACAAACAATATATCACCAAAAACCTGGTATCCACTGAAACAATAAAACTTCTTTTCTCTCTTAGTGGGTGGGAGTCAAAACCAACTGTCAGACTCGAATGTCTGCTTCTTTTCCACTTAATTCAGTGTCCCTTCAAGTGAATCTTGTAATAGTCTTGGCTGCTCTGGGTGGCAGGGAAGAAAGCCAGGGAACGTAACTGATTGCCATGTACAGATTGTAGCACACAGACGGACTTACCCTCGGAAAACTAACCTCTTTCTCTGCCTTCCCCATCCCTTCCCTTAGTCTTGAAAACCCGTTCCTCTCTCCACATGCTCTCTTGCCATAAGAATCATTTCACAAAACCAAATAGAGGATAAAATATATTTCAGGCTAATGTAAACCATTATCCTCTTGACAAGCCATACAAAGGAGTCAGCATTTAGTAGGCACAAGGAAAGGATGGTAGTTACCTGGGGATTCTGCTCAACTTTAAAAGCTTCCAAATTAGATTATTTAACGAGCTGAGAGAAAAAGGGAACATCAGTTAGAAAATGAGTTTGTCTGTTTTCAGCAAGGGACCATTAGAGTAAATGGGCCAGGTTTTTCAAGGCTATTATGTTTCACAGATTCTACTTCAAAATTCATTAAAGAACTCTAAGGAAATTGAAACTTCAAGTATCATTTTGTCTAAGACAAAGGTGCCTGAGTTACAAAGGAGGGGGAAAAGTTAGAGTGCCTCCATATAAGTCTTAGAGGTTTCATGGGCAGACTGTAGGATAAGGACATAACAACAGAGGATAGCTGTGAGCATTCTGGTTCAGGATCACACCCTAATTTCTTCATTACAGCATTCTGAAAGGATATTAGCTGTCTAGTTTGATAAACAATGATAACAATGGTGTAACGGATCTCATAGTTTGCACAGTTGATGTGTGGTGTGTGTGTGAGAGAGAGACAGAGAGAGAGACAGACAGACAGACAGAGAGACAGAGAAACAGATGACAGACTGAGAGAGTGTGTCTGTGTTTGTGTGTGTGTGTGTGTGTGTGTGAGAGAGAGAGAGAGAGACAGAGAGAGAGAGACAGAGACAGAGAGACAGAGACAGAGAGAGAGACAGATGACAGACTGAGAGAGCATATGTGTGTTTATGTGTGTGTGAGAGAGATACAGGCAGATAGATAGACAGACAGACAGACAGAATAGGAGAGTGTGTGTGAGACAGACATACAGATAGATAGACAGACAGAGACAGACTGACTGACTGAGACAGAGACAGTCACAGAGACAGAGATAGTCACAGAGACAGAGACTGACTGAGACAGAGACAGAGACAGAGACAGACAGACGGATGGACAGACAGACTGAGACAAGAGAGACTTGGATGAAACAATGAGCAAAATAATAAACACACTCCTCACTCTACTTTTTTCTTCTTTCCCTGACCAAGGTGTGATTTTAAGCGAAACTCCATCATTTCCTTTTCTGCCTCAACAGCTCCAAAATACTTCATTATGGTCACCGTAATGAAGTCATCTGTCGGCTCTTTCTAATTAGCAAAATTTAGTAGGTGTTTGTACTCCTGAAGGTAGTGTTTTTTATTAAAAGCCACATTCAGGCTAGTTTTCCACACTGAATTGAAACCAGAATGTGGTAATAGGCCCATTATTTACATTAATAAACAGTTTGGGGACACCGTTTTAAAATATTGACCTTATTTTGAAATCTTAGTGGCACACTTCCTAGCCTAGTTTTTGTTAAGGAAAAAAAATTGTTATTCACTTTAAAACTTATTTATCTGCATTTTTCTTCAAGTGAAGAATATAAAAAATTAAGTAGAAAAATAAATGAAAGTTTGGGGTATTTTTTACTTTTTTCCCTTTTCTTATTTTTGGTTTTCTTTGTTTAGCTTTTAAACTGCACCATAAAATAGGAGTGATTATGTAAATATCTGGGGCAAAGAGACACATGTCCATTTCAGGAAAGGCCCAGCATCAAGAGACCTGAGGACATTGCTGAGGGGAATGTTTGTCATGCAATTTTGTCTCAAAGGGGCTTCAGTACTCAGAGGTACCTTTCCTACCTCTTTGTATTTGCATTCCTCGGCGTCAGATTTCAGCTAAGGGGATGGAAATTTAAAAAGGTGCATTAGAGAACACACACTTAGTCTTCAAATCACATGCTCTCAAATTCATGAACGTCATCAAAGAGTTAGCCAAAATGGTTTAAGGAAATAACTCTGAGAGTCAATCTCTTCAAGTTTTCACCTCAAATGTAATGTGAGCATAATACACAAATGATTATCATTCAGTGATGTGCCTGCGTACCGTCTAAGTGTCTTTATGACAGTCTTTCCCATCTGAGGAGTAAAAGAATTCACAGAAACACATTTGCTCAGACATGTTTCTGTATAAAGACTGCTTCAATTACTTTCTTTGGGCTTCCAATGTTTCTGTTGTTTCTTACAGTTGTTTCTATTGGCTAACACAACACTCAGTAGCACTACAGCCACCTTAGAAATTCTCTGTGTGTCTGTCCTCTTTATGTAAAAGTCATCCTATGAAGAAAAAAGATACCATATTCAGTGAGGGGACCTAAGATAAAGGGAAGTACAGATTTCAATTAATAGCATTTCAAAGGTAAATTAACATGGAGATGTATTTTGAATTTGTGTTAATTTTACAATCTTCAACCCTCTGAACCTGTAAACCTAAATCAGAACACAAAAACAATACAGAAGGAGAAAGGTAATTGAATGCTTGAAGTGAGGTCCCTATGGGTATACCTTGAAAGGGAATAGATATTAAGACCCCAGCCCTTCATTCTTCCTTGGCTTTCTTGGCTGCCATGAGGTGAACAACTTCCTCCCTCACTTGCTCTCTCCCTAATGACCATAGGCGCTAGCTATATACAAATGTATATTCAATAATATATACAACAGGCTTTAGCTGTAACCCTAGAAATGTCATCCAAAACAGACTCTTCGTTGTTTAACTTGATTTATCTTCAGTGTTTGTTACACGAAGTTGTCACGTATACCATTTTACACCAGAATCTAGCCCAGGACATTCCACACATTGAATGTTTTTTTACCTATAGTGTGTACATGAAAGTAGAAACTGTATGCGATGTTTCTACTGGATGTTAGTGTCTTATGTTTCATGTTTTATAGCAAGTTATGTAATGAAGTACTCAATAATTATAATTAGTGGGTTTTATCAGCACTTATTAAATACAATTGTATAACAGTCAAAAGTTATGTTTTGTACATGTTTGTCTTCTTTAACACTCAAGGAAATATCTAGGTTGCCAGTTGCCAAAAGTTCTTTGGTGCTACAAGGGCATGGCCTATGAACTACTGTATCCATAAAGCAGAAGGCCTCTGTCAAGGGTCCATGGACTCATAAAGTGACAACGTAATTTCCCTTGATTCTAGAAAACTTGATTCAGAAACTCCAACGTCTTTTTTTTTTTTTTTTTTTTTTTTTTTTTTTTTTTTTTTTTTTTTTAGCTTTTCTGAAAGTTAATTTTTAAGTATCCCCATCATGTACAGCAATCAGTGACTGTGTTGAGTACTGATGTAAACAAGAATAAACCATTTTAAAATCTTAGATTCTTGCTCAGCCTACCATGGGAGTGGAGTTCTTCACAAGAAATGGCAGCCTCGACTGGACTGGCGTAAGACAAAGAAGAGATATTGTGAATTATGAGAGGGGTTTGCTGTTTGTAAAAGCAGGGAGACAAATACCAGCTATCAATGACAACTGCGATGTTCATAGGGAAAGGACTGTACATATCTCCCAATGCAAATGATCATGGAAGAGAGCCTTACAGGCTCACCAAAATGAGACCCCAGTGAACTAGGCAGGGATCAGGTGCAGATAGGAGAGTGTTCTACTCTAGTCTTTAAATGTAGAAAGGAATCTACATTGGAATAGCTAGAAAAACAGGCTCTATGATGGATTTTAAAGAATGCTTTTCAGAAAAACTCTGATAAACTCAAGTGCACTAAGAAACTGTTGTCTCAGTTGTCCCCAGAAAACTGAGGTTCTGCCTGCTTCAGTAGCATCTGCTGGATCCAGGATCAGACTACCGAAGTCCCCTGAAGCCGAAATCCATCATTGACGAGACTGCTTCTGCACTGGGGGTTTTAGGAACACCATGGGTTGCTGTTAATTGAGGGAATGAATGTCCCCCCTCAAAACTCTGGGCTCCAGAGTCTCTCTGGGTCTGCTATTCCTGGGCCGGCTACAGTGAATGCCTGCTGCGCACTCCCCTCTCCTGACTTAACTCAGCCTGTGCACAAATCTTGCAATAAAGCTGAAGAGAACTTAAGTCTTCAAGAAGGCATAGTAGCAAAACAAAATGGGGAAAGTGTTTTTTAAGTTTTTCTGGGAGCTCTTAGTCTCCTCCTTTGTACCATCAGCCGCTAAGGGCAGGGTTTAGGCAGTTCCTCGACCTAATTCATCAACAATTGGCCTTTTTTTTTTTTTTCCTCAACACTAAATTTTATTTATTTATTTAGGATGTGTGGTGTGCCACAGTGTGAGTGAAGGTCATGAGAGAATTTCTCACTGGCCTGGACTTCTCTAAACAGGGTGTGCTTGCTGACATCTGAACGTCAGGGATCTACATGCCTCCTCAGAACTGGGATTATAAACATGTGGCACCAGGCTCTCATTTTTTCACCTGGAGTCTGGCATCCAGCTCTAGTCCTGTTGTTGAAAGGCAAGCACTTTATTGCATAGAAATTTCCCCAGCCCAAATAGTAAATTTTCTAAACAAAAATTAGGTAGAAAGTACTGATATATTAACATTAAACATTATGTTACCAGTATTACTATTAAAAGCAGTAATAGTACTGGTTTAGGAGTATAACTGTTTAGGGTACAGCTTATAGTTGGTATGCATGAGGCCCTGGATTCAAGCTCAACCCATAACAAGAAGAGGAAGGAAGCCACAATGTCATCATTGCTTGAATACCATCCCTGTGTACAGGTCATTTTCCCTCAAGGAAGTTCTCACAGAATGGCCTGCATTGCGGACAACCTTTCCTGTATATTGTGATGTGCTGCTGACAGAGAGCCCATCAACACAGCACCTAATTGCTTCCACAGGCAAGTTGCTCCAGCTTGTAGCAGAGCCTCGAGGGAAAGGCTCAGGCCTTTTGCCTTAAATTCCCTTCAGCATCCCTTTACAAATATGGTCAAGTGTAAGCCAAATCCTTGGCCCTGCCTATGTGAAGGCACTTTCTTCCCTTGGGCCAAAATTGCCAATCTTAATGGGTTCCAGCTGTTGCATGGTTGGTTGCCTGCTCAGTCAGCCTGCAGCGTGTCCTGGCATATCAAAGGGCTCCTATCAGGCCGGTGTCCCCCCCCCTCCCCGCCCCCCCCCCCTATACAAAAGGCGAAGCTACCTTTGAACATGTGGTCCTACCCAGTGGCTGAGCATTGCCTCCAAGGGAAAGGAAATGGCTTCCTTCCGCTGCATAGGATAGTCTGAGAGCTCGGGGAGCTCAGGTTACTGGATCACTCCGGAGGCCAGCACCGGAAAGCAGGGCTGAATCAGCTCAATTAAGGCGCCGGTTTGAGCTGCACAAGCTGGACTCAGAGGACTGGAGACAGTGAGAATTTTTTGTCTGTAAATCTCTGAAGCTCTTGGGAACTTTTAGACGCCAACATATTATGAGGTGAAAATCCTGTGGACACTTGGGCTGCACTGAGAAATGGTCAGCATGAGATATTCGTGGCGTGAAAAACCAGTGTGTACATGGAGGGAGGAGATGGCAAACATCGAATTCTGTGCACACATTACGTCTAGTTTCTCAGCAGTATTGCCTTGTTGTAGGAACTGAAGATTCATATACACTTCATTCCCACCTCTAACCCCTGTTGTGGAGCATGACTTGAATCAGTGGACTTTGGTCTTTCCAGGCTTAACTGACATTTTAACTCTTAAGATATCACCTAACGTTTAGAAAACAGATTTTCAAACATTTTTATGCCAGGAAATCTCTCTGTGTCTCTGTCTCTGTCTCTGTCTCTGTCTCTCTCTCTCTCTCTCTCTCTCTCTCACACACACACACACACACACACACTTCTTCAGTTTACTAAATTATTTTAAGTTTCAAAATGAAAGAAGAAATACGTATGTTAACACTTGCCAAGGGTAAAGATTTTCAAGCTAAGCCATTTAGTCTGAGTGCCCAAAACTTTGTGCGCTTCTTGGACGGCAGAATACCAGGGTTGTCCGGCACAGGGCTTTCAAGAAGTAACCAGGTTATAAACTGAAGTTGGAAAGACAGGCCACTGTTTTGGAAACTGGCCAGCAGAGGTAGTAGCGTTAAACCAGGAGCTACCACAGAACCGAGAGTGCAGCTTTCACAGGAAGGGACCCAACTTTTGAACTGTTGTTGCCTTGAGAGACTAAAACTCTTCAGGTTGCACTGCAGCCTCCATGATACTCCGCAGATGAGCCTGGCCTTCAGTATGACGTGTGAACTGTAGTTTCGTGTTAAGATGCACTGCTCCAACTAAGATGTATTAATTTCTCCCAAACCAAATTAACATGAATGTGCTGAAGCAAAGGACTTGGACATCCAGAGGATGGTGGAGGAAGGATGTGATTAAAAATAGTAAATTCCTTTATAAGAGAATAAGTGATATAACACCATTTTATAGCTAATTTATGTTGCAAGGACTGGGAAGTGTGTATAAGTAAAAGAGATTTCTACAAGGAATCCTTAGAACCATCATTCTGTGCGCTTCTTTTTTGAGCCCGATTAAAAATAAAAGTTTCCCCCAGAGGTCTGCTTTAAACGTAGTAATGAACTAATGTGCTAAGGTAGTTAGTACTAATCGACAAAAGCTTTCTCTCCAGTTAAAAGAGTTGATATGTACTTGTAGGTCATTTCCTTAAAGGGACAATGTGACCATCATTTTGAAGTATTATTTGTAGGGGCAGGAATCTCAGGCACTCAACAGAAAGATCTGGAGGAGTTCTGAACCAAGGGTTGCCTGCAGATACTTCTTAAGTAGCATGGTTCCTGACTCTGTCTAATGTTAGCCTCTCCTTAGTCTACACAACTGACTCCCAGCTGAAGCCATTTATGCCAGCATTTAAGAAACCGATTCAATTCCTCATATGCAAAACAATCTGCAAGATCCTCAGGCAGCTTGACAAATAATAACTGCTTCTTTTGCATGCTTCATAATCCTTTGTTAAATGTTGGTCTCAGCACTTGGTTTTAAACTTACTTGTTTGCGTGTCTCTTCTCTGTCTTCTCGCTCTCTTTCTTCCCACCAGCTTGTGGTTTGGTTAAATTCCCCCAAAGGCCATGTGCCTGGAAGGGAGAAGACCATTTAGGAGAAGGGATCTCTCGAAAGGAAGTTATTGGGGACATATTCTTAAAAGTATACTGAGGACTCGGGTCTCTGCCTTTCTTTCTTTTGCTTCCAGGCCGGCATGAAGTCAGCAGCCACCTCTGTTTTGAATTCCTACAGTGATGATCTGCTTCAGCCATAGTCCTAAAGCTACGTAGTCTTGAAACTGTGAGTGAAATCTCAGGAATCCTGAGCTAAAACAAAATCTTTCCTTCTTAAGCTGTTTATCGTAGGTATTCTGTCAGAGTGATGGAAAGCCATTTAAAAGTTTTAGCAGATACTTTGGGCTATCACAGATCTTGAGACAACCAGCTTCAAGCATCTACCAATGGTCAGAATTTTCTTGGAAACTCAGCCAGCCTTGCATGATTTTCTCCTGAAAAACCCAATTTAGTGTGCATCCCCCTCTCTAACCTAACACACAGGGCCACATGTTGTTACCTCATGTTTCTTAGCTAAGCCAGGTCATAGTTTAATACCTGCAATACCACATCGATGTCAGCGTGGGAACTGTCCTTCAGATATATTCAGTCCTCGGCAGGGTCTGTCATTCTGTCTTAGTCCATTAGTTTAGAACTACATTTCTATCTTCTCTAATATCTGTAGCTTTGAAGGGAATATCCGAGTCTCCTGAAGAAGAATAGTCCACAGTCCTGACTTAACTTCTGCAGGAATAGCCCACATTGCTGACTTCCTAGTGCATTCTGTCTCATCTCTGGCTAGACCTCCTTGACTTGGGCTTTTGGCTATATTGTTTCTTTTAGCAAGGCCAGCTTCTTCTTTATGCATAGCTCTTTAGGATTACCCCCAGTCTAAATTACAAGGTACACTCTAGTGCATCCTTTTCCCCTCTCTGCTTTTTAATCCTAGAAACAGCCAGCAATGTGTTGCCCTGAAGGACAACCAGTGCAGCATGAACAACCACAGAAGGGAATCAGAGGGCATTCGTTTTACTTCTTTTGTTGGCTATGAAGCGATGCTCTTTCATTTCATGCTTCTTCCATGTTAGGATGAAGTGCTTTGAATACATCCTACATGTGTTCAATATCTTTGTAACCATCTGCTTTACATTCCTTTCTTCTAGGGTTTTCCAGTTGAGCTTGTGTGACTCTGTGACTAGCCTGACATGCATAGGCTGAAAACAAGAAAAGGCCTGCTGGTCTTACTTGGTTTTCACAAAATGGTTCCATTCATGGGCATAGTAAATATTAATTCTGCCCTCTCAAGTTCTTGAACCCAGCATTGTTTTTCCTGAAACAGAAAACTGCTGCGGATTTGTTAAGAAGTGACCTATCACAACGATGCTGAAAGGAATTGTTTTTAATCTTCTCTTTTAGATTTTTTTTTGGGATGATAATTATATTTTCCCTTCTCTTTTCTCCCTCTAAACTGTCCCATATATGCCTCCCCTACTGTCTTTCAAATTCATGGCATCCTTTTTATTAATTGCTATTACATGGGCATATGCATATGTATATACACATATATTCCGAAATATAAACTTCTCCATCTGCGTAATGTTGTTCATATGTATGTTTTCAGGGCTGACTATTTGGTATTGGCATACAATTGATGAGCTTTTCTCTGCTGAAGCCTATTTCTCTTACTCTCAGCATTCCTTAGTTGCCTGTAGTTCTTTGTATAGGGTTGAAGTCTCATGGGCTTTCCCCCCATCCACTTTGGCATGTCTCCTGGGGTCATCCTTGCTCAGCTCATGTTTAGGTAGTCATGTTGACAAGACTTTATGGATGTAGCTTTGATATTACTAGCAGACACATCTCACAGCGACTTCTCTGGTCCTCTGTTTTTTACAATCATTCTGTCCCCTCCTCTGCAATGTCACCCAAGCCTTAGGTCTAGGAGTGTTTTGCAAATGACTGCATTGGACTGGAGAAAGAAATTTTTTCTTAAGCAAGCACAATAAGATTGTATTCTTTTCCTGAGCATTACATTTTAGCCTTGGGCAAAACGGATAGCATAATCTGGTCTTTGTTTATCCTGTAAGATAGGGAAGAGGATAGAGAGTTAAGCTACCTCCAAAGTCAAATCAAACATAAAAATTGAGCCCTTGAATTTAGGCAAAAGGCTAAGGAGTGATTACAGTAAACAATCTAGGAGTCTGGGGATCATATCACGACAGTTGTAATCATATCAGCTGCTGTATGTAGTCCATCAAGGTCTGCTAAGTATTCTGTTATGAAAGCCCTGTGAGGTGGTGTCTCAGAGCTGAGAAGACAGCGGTGAAGACCACAGTGCCCCACCACTTGCCATATGACCACGGTGTTTATTTTAATCTTTTAAGTGTCTCTGATAATGAAATTTAAAAATTCAAGTAAGTATTGTATAGACAAATTGAAAAAAAAAATCTCCACAGTGTTTCTTTTCCTTAGTTCCTTAGTGTTCCTGGGACCTGCCCCTCGGGAATTCATGGCCATTTTTTTTTTTTTTCTTCACATTTAACTTTTCGAAGATGCTTCCATTGAAAGTGATAGTTCAAGGGAGTGGGGCTCATAAAATCTCTCCTACAAACACTCACAGTTACTGGGTTTCAGAGTTCAGATCTTTACCCAGTGAAGTACTGAAGTTAGATCTTATTGATAACAAATAGCATCAGCCCTTCAAAGAAAATCTAGTTCCTCGTGATTAACTAAAAATAGTTCTTTTTTGTCTTCATTGGTTCTCCCAACTCTCCCCCTCCCCTGCCCCAGTCAACTTGACACAAGCTAGAGTTATCTGGGAAGAGGATCCTCAATTGAAAAGATGTTTCCATTAGATTAACTGGAGGCACTATCAATGGTGCCATCTCTGGAGAGTGGTTCTGAGTTGTATAAGAAAGCAGGCTGAGTGTCCCTCTTTCTCCACATCCTCGCCAGCATCTGCTGTCACCTGAATTTTTGATCTTAGCCATTCTGACTGGTGTGAGGTGGGGTCTCAGGGTTGTTTTGATTTGCATTTCCCTGATAATTAAGGATGTTAAACATTTTTTCAGGTGCTTCTCAGCCATTCGGTATTCCTCAGTTGAGAATTCTTTGTTTAGCTCTGTACCCCATTTTTTAATAGGGTTATTTGATTTTTTGGAGTCCATCTTCTTGAATTCTTTATATATATTGGATATTAGTCCCCTATCTGATTTAGAATTGGTAAAGATCCTTTCCTAATCTGTTGGTGGTCTTTTTGATACTCCTCCATTGTTGGTGGGATTGCAAGCTGGTACAACCACTCTGGAAATCAGTCTGGCGGTTCCTCAGAAAATTGGACATAGTACTACCAGAAGATCCAGCAATTCCTCTCCTGGACAAATACCCAGAAGATGTTCCAACTGGTAATAAGGACACATGCTCTACTATGTTCATAGCAGCCTTATTTATAATAGCCAGAAGCTGGAAAGAACCCAAATGTCTCTCAACAGAGGAGTCGATACAGAAAATGTGGTACATTTACACAATGGAGTACTACTCAGCAATTAAAAACAGTGAATTCATGAAATTCTTAGGCAAATGGATGCATCTGGAGGATATCATCCTGAGTGAGGTAACCCAATCACAGAAGAACACATATGGTATGCACTCACTGATAAGCGGATATTAGTCCAAAAACTTAGAAGATCCAAGATACAATTTGCAAAACACATGAAGCTCAAGAAGAAGGAAGACCAAAGTGTGGATACTTTGTTCCTTCTTAGAATGGGGAACAAAGTGCCCATGAAAGGAGTTACAGAGACCAAGTTTGGAGTTAAGACAGAGGAAAGACCATCCAGAGACTGCCCCACCCAGGGATGCATCCCATATACAACCACCAAACCCAGACACTATTGCACATGCCAGAAAGATTTTGCTGACAGGACCATGATATAGCTCTCTCGTGTGAGTCTATGCCAATGCCTGGCAAATACAGAAGTGGATGCCCACAGTCATCTATTGGATGGATCACAGGGCCCCTAATGAAGGAGCTAGAGAAAGTACCCAAGGAGCTGAAGGGATCTGCAACCCTATAGGAGGAACAATGATATGAACTACCCAGTACTCCCCAGAGCTGTGTCTCTAGTTGCATATGTAGCAGAGGATGGCCTAGTCAGCCGTCAATGGGAGGAGAGGCCCTTGGTATTGCGAAGATCATATGCCCCAGTACAGGGGAATGCCAGGGCCAGGAAGCAGGAGTGAGTGGGTTGGGGAACAGTGCTGGGGGAGGGTATAGGGGGCTTTGGGGATAGCATTTGAAATGTAAATGAAGAAAATATCTAATTAAAAAAAGGAAAAACGTTATAAAAAAAAGAAAGAAAGAGAAAAGTTGTAGTAAAGAAAGAAGTTCTGAGGGGTCAATATAATTCTCTTCCCTGAGGCATCATTTTTGGATTGACAGGAACTCTATATTTCTGTCTTGCCTCACGGAAACAATCCAACCCTGACAGTGTGGGGAAAGAATATATAATTACAGAAAAAATAAATAAATCATCTGAAAGCAGTTGGGATAAAAAAGAAAGATAGAAAGCAAGCAAGCAAGCAAGTAAGCAAGCAAGCAAGCAAGCAAGCAAGCTGAGCAAGTACTGGAGAGCAAGGCAGTGAGCAACACTCCTTCATGGTCTTTGCTTCAGTTCCTGCCTCCAGGTTCCTGCTCTGAGTTCCTGCCCTGACTTCCCTCACTGAAGGAGTATGACCTGGGAGCCACCAGGTAAAATAACCCTTTCCTCTCCAACTTGCTTTTGGTCTTGGTCTTTATTATAGCAATAGAAACCTAAGGCCATTTCTAATGTTTATTTCACATGAATCTTATTCAACGTGAATCTTTTGAATTTTATTCCTCACTAAAATAAAATACATTTTAAAAATATCAATCTAAGTGGTTACAGTATGAGCCTATAAACACAGATCCTGGAAAACCTTTAAAATGCAACAAAATGTTTGCAGGTTTATCTCTGTATTTCTCCAGAAAGTCTCAAATGGACCTATGGTCCAAAATATACCAATATGTATTGATTTAGATATGATTGTTACAGAAGGAATTCTCTGAAGCCATTATTTCTCTACTTCTTGCCACCTATACATTCTCACATTTGAGAATTTGCCATGAGTGGAGATAGTGATATTTACATATCATTTGAATTATCTCTGGACTTAGTTAAAGATGAAAAACATTAGGAATTTGTATCAAGAGACAGGTCTGGAAAAGGTTGACTCTAGTCTCCCTCTCCAGCAGGCTGCATCTGAAATTGGTTAGTGCTTTTTTTTTTCTTTGTTGCCAAGCAACACTACTTGGCATTAGTAAAAACTTCCTGGAGTTTAGAGCTCCTTTCTCAGTGTTAGGAATTGCAGTAAAGCTCTGTAGCACTCTGTAGTGATTATAGTCAACTTTTCTAATTATACTCACAGATAAATTGTGCATGTTACTTTTGCATTTGGTACTGTAGCAAAGAACCATGGGTTTCAGTGGCACATTCATACAACCCTTAAATTTCTGTCTGCTTCTGAGGATATTGTGGTTTCAGTGGGACCAACAGGAAAATCCAAGGTAATCTCCTTGTTTTCAGGTCAGCAGATTAACAGCCTTAATTCCATCTGCAAACTCAATTCCGCTTTGCTATGTTAGGTAAGAAAGTAACAGTTTCTGGGATAAGCACGTGCATATATCTCTAGGGAACTGTTGGCTTATCACAGAGTAGTGCCAAATCTCAGTCAGAAATAGAAATGAGAAGGCTCAGTGGTGCAGCCTGTACTTAGGATGTCTGAAGCCCTAGGTCCAATCACCAGTTCCAGGAAAGGAAAAAAGAGTGGAGCCCAAAATGTACCTACATAAAATAGCAAAGTGACATAGTTTTGCTCCTTCTCTGTGAATATTTATGTGCCTAATTGATTTTGGAGTATATGACAAGCTGGTTTAGCAGGAAGAGCTACTGTTGTGCCAGGAAATGTCCGTGTACCCACAAAAGACCATGAAGGTGCCGATTCCGATGCAGTCACATTAGGGTCTCTTTATTCAAGCTCTGAGCTTGGGATCCCAGCCAACCTTGACACAGCAGGAAGGTGGATCCTTGAGCCTAGTTTTAGGCAAGCATTTACAGAGGCACACATCTGACTGGGGGGCCATTATGGCCTTTAACATAATTGGCGGGTGCTGGGGGCCAAACCATAAACTTAGCTTCTGTTTTCCTCCTGTTTGCTGGTTGTTAGGAAGCGAAGTGTCAGGGGCAGGCTTGTCACCTGAAGGTACAGACTTGTTGGGGAATATCCTGGAACCTGGTGCTAGACACAAGTCTTGTTTGGGGTGGGGGTGGGGGTATAACCCAGAAACTGGTGCTAGGTACCAGTCTATTAACTCCAGTTCAACTTTAAGTAGGTCAGGTTCTTTAAGATGAAGTCTGGTTTCGCACAACTACCTAGGAATGCACTTTTCTCTGAAAAGAGGTATAGAAATTTCCATGTATATGTATCCTGTGACACTATGAAAGTAACACTTTACTTTATTGGGTTGTAAGCACTAAATAAAAGAATAGGGGAGAGCCGGTTTGCAGGCAACTCATGTCTATAATGTCCTATAATGGAGGGGCCGTCATGGCAATGAAGGGAAAGAACTGTGTGGCCATCGCTGTAGACAAGCATTTCAGGATCCAGGCCCAGATGGTGACCACAGATTTCCAGAAGATCTTTCCTATGGGTGACAGGCTCTACATAGGCCTGGCAGGCCTGAGCCACTGATGTCCAGACAGTTGCCCAGCGATGCAAGTTCCGATTGAACCTGTATGAGTTGAAGGAAGGTCGGCAGATCAACCCTCATGAGCGTGGTGGCCAACCTCTTGTATGAGAAACAGTTTGGTCCCTACTACACAGAGCCTGTCATTGCTCGCTTGGACCCGAAGCCCTTCATTTGCTCTCTGGACCTCATTGGCTGCCCTATGGTGACCGATGACTTCTTAGTCAGTGGTGTCTGCTCGGGACAAATGTATGGAATGTGTGAATCTCTTTGGGAGCCCAACATGGATCGAGAACACCTGTTTGAAACAATTTCTCAGGCCAAGCTGAATGCTGTGGACTGAGATGCTGTATCAGGCATGGGTGTTATTGGCCACATCATTGAAAAACACAAGACCACCACCAGGACACTGAAGGCCTGGATGGACTAACCTATGCTCTGGATGGACTAACCTGTGCTCTGGTCCTGTCTCCCTTTTTGTTGTTTTTCTTTTTAATAAAATCACCTTTCTTTCAAAAAAAGAAAAAAGAATAGGGGTCACCAAAGATAACTCAGCGATTAAAGGCCATCAGTGGCTAAGTCTGAGGACCTGAGAGCAATCCTTGGTATCCATAGCATGGAAAGAAGAAACTGACTCCTACAAATTGTCCTCTGACTTCTACACACATTTAACAAAATAAAACAGAAATAAAAGGAAAGAATAAGAGCAGAAAAACACTGCGTATAGTGAAGGCAAATAATTATGAAATGGTCGTTACAGCTAAGTATGTTTCTTTGTATTTTGAGCTGGGAGGTAAAACAAATTTAAAAAAATCAAAATTCTATTAGTTAATCTGTTTTATAGTTTCATGTCAGTCAGTACAACTTCCTTTTCTTTCTTTATTTCTTCGCCCACTGTTTCCCCTCTATTGGCTTCCTTTCCCCCAGACAACAATTTGAATGTGTTTAACATGTTATCTGTTTTACTATGTGAGCTCGGGCATCTTCAGTACGTGGGTTTTTTTTTTGTTGTTGTTGTTGTTTTGGTTTGGGTTGAGGTTTTTTTGTTTTGTTTTGTTTTGGTTTGGTTTTTGATTTGTTTTTGAGACAGGGTTTCTCTGTGTGGTCCTGGTTATCCTGGAACTTACTTTGTAGACGAGGCTAGCCTTGAACTCAGAGACCCACTACTTCTGCCTCCTGAGTGCTGGGATTAAAGACATGAGCCACCACCACCTGGCACTAAAGTGTTTTTTTTTTTTTTTTTTTTTTTAGTCATTTGTAAAAATTATGCAAATTAAAAAACAATATGTGTATATCTGCTTAATCCCTCTTCACTGCTGAAGAGCAACCCATGACAGTATCTGACATAATTCTAGTCTGCCTTTCTCTAGGTCAGACTAAAAAATGGTTCCTTAAGGAACTCTTTCTCATCCATACTGACTACCTAATTATGCTGTTCTCAACCATTAAGATACACAACTGTCACTGCTCCAAAGCAGGTCCCGCCCAGGAGGGCACTAGTTGATATGTGCTACAGAGTATAAGTATAAGTATAAGTATAAGTATAAGTAAGAGTTCTTTATGCACTGATTCAAAAGGGTGTGAAACTTTCAAGTCATATTTCCCGAGCATTCTATTATCTAAATAGAGAAATATTTTTTATTAAGACATGGCATGATTATAAAGAATAAAGACCCATTCAATGAAAAATGAGGCTTATTGGAAGGGCAATAGGTATTGGGAAAAGCGTGAAGTAACCTCAGGCCTTAAAGGTCTTCCTAGCCTACAAAGTTTCCGGGCATTAAGACAATATTCAATAAGCTTTTATACAAGTGGGCAAATAAGTAGGTAGATGATCCCGCTGGCTCTAACGTTGCCCATGCAATCTTAAAGTTCTGCTTGCATGCATCAGCTAAACGTGTCGATTTCTGCTAGCTGTAGATGGCTGTTGTATTGTGGTTCTTCTACACAGTGATTGACTTGTCCATTGTCCTGTGATGGAGTTCCTGGAATGTGGGGCTTTTAAAGCTGACATAAGGAAGGTCTCAGGTAAAATGGCATTCTTTCCATGCATTGCCTCAGGGTACCTTACAAATTAACTCCATAAATTTATACTCTATAGTCCCTTTGAATTAATTAAATATCATGACACGATGTCATCATATTTAGTGAACTTCATTGGGTCAGCACAATTGGTTTGTTTCCCTCCCACCTGGATTTTAGGTCTGGTGTAATCAGTCTTTACTGAGGCAGACACAAACCCCACCCACAATTCAGTATATCAAGTTCTCTAGGAAGGGGCTATTGAAGCATTGTGGACACTGATAATCCACAGACATAACCTAGCATATTATTCCGAGGTTCCCAACAAAAGCGATTGTTCACAATCAGGGGAAAGGGATAAGGAAAATAATGAGATTGCTGGGTGTCCTGAGATGACCCTCACTGATCCTTAGTCTATCTTAATTTGTCTCCCTTTATGAATCTACCTTTATTTTGATGTATTTGATCACAATAAGCATCAGGTATTTATATTTTTTCCTAATGGAGAAGCGGTATGTGGATCTTCGTGCATACTTAACAATGGTTAATCTCTCTCTCTCTCTCTCTCTCTCTCTCTCTCTCTCTCTCTCTCTCTCTCTCTCT
>NC_034610.1:12860944-12863945 GCF_900095145.1 Mus pahari
TCAAGACAGGGTTTCTCTGTGTAGCCCTGGCTGTTCTGGAAGTCACTCTGTAGACCAGGCTGGCTGGCCTTGAACTCAGATCCACCTGCCTCTGCCTCCCAAGTGCTGGGATAAAGATGGTTAATCTAGAATATAAGAGATCTAGAATCTGCAGATAATCCTCCTGACATACCTCTGAAGAATTATCTAGGTTAGATTAGCATCTAGGCATGCATGTAGTGGTATAATCTCATTTAAGTTAACTGGAACAGGAAAACTCATTCAATGTGGGTGGACCATTCCTTTAGATGGAATTCTGAACTGCGTAAAGAGTGAGCTACGAACAAATGTTCATCGCTCTGCGTATATTGATTGTGGATGTATTATGATCTGTTGCTTCAAGTTAATGCTTCCTTTACTTCACTCACCATAGTGGACTGCACCCTTGAACTATGAGCTAAAATCAATGCTTTCTCCCTTGCCTTGTATTTGACAAGATATTTTATTATAGCAACAAGAGAAGAAAATAAGACAACACAAAAGGTTCTTTCAGGGAAATCCCGACTCAGAACAATTTTCCTAGCATTTTCTCAATTTTTCCTATGTTGATGTTCTTGCTGATAGTGTAAAATCACTGGTAGCTAAAGCTACATGTGCTTTAGAATTAGCGACACCAAAACATTCTCATAGTCATTTTATTTTTCAAAAACATGTGGTAATGGTAAAGGTTTGCAGATTTTAAATGTTTTGTGTAGTGGACTATAAAATGCTTAAAATATACTTATTTCTATTCATTTCTGAAGCAGATGGTTATATAATGGCAAATTACTTGCACAATTACGATGTGAGCTGAACTAGTGAAGGAACTCCATTGCTAACAAAGGAACACTAACAAATCACGGCGTCTCAATCATCAGTGTTGAGTAGATAATTCTCACAAAGTAATGAAATAATAACATAGAAAAGATGTTGCTTATAAAAGATGCACTCGGGCGGCAGAGGCAGGCGGATTTCTGAGTTCGAGGCCAGCCCGGTCTACAAAGTGAGTTCCAGGACAGCCAGGGCTACACAGAGAAACCCTGTCTCGCAAAACCAAAAATAAATAAATAAATAAATAAATAAATAAATAAATAAATAAATAAATAAATAAANAAAAATAAATAAATAAATAAATAAATAAATAAATAAATAAATAAATAAATAAATAAAAGATGCTCTGCACTAAGGAAATGCAAACTAGAGTAATAATATCAAGAATCAAATGTGTAAGCAAATGGAAACCCCAAAGGGGAAGGGTTAAACAAACTGCCGTGCAGTTAGACCATGAAGTGCTGTCTGCCAAAAGAAAGGAATGAACTGCCGAAGCATGTAGCCACTTGGATGGGTCTCAAGGAAACTAGGATGGGTGAAAAGAGCAAAGGTGAAAGGGTCACATGCTATGTAGCCATTTGTCAGTATCCTGGAAATCAAATTATAGATGGAATTGAGATTGTTTCTGCTAGAAGTTAGGTTATAAAGGGAGAGGGGTCTCTACCCCTCTTAGAAGGTTCTATAGATTAGTTGTCACTGTAATGGCATAAGTCTGTGCATGTAATAAAAATGGCACTCTGTACCCCTGCCAGTTTCCTTGCTTGGATATTGTACTGTAATTATATAAGTAGCCATTAGAGGACATCGGGTGAAGAGTATATAGGATATTTTCTGTTCCCTCTTTGCAATTTCTTATGAAGCTACAGTTAGTTTAAACTAAAACTCATAAATCCTGAGTCCTGATGATCTAGCTTAGTTGATAGAGTGTTAACTTCCATGATATGTATTCATCCCTGGTGTCAATCTAGAGCGTTGTACAAACTGGGCATGGTGGTGCGCACCTACAACTCCAGCTCTGGTGTGGTGAAGCATTTGTATTAAAAGTTCAAAGGTCTTCCTTGGCTACACAACTAGTTCAGGGGCAGCCTGGACTTGTGACATCAAAGAAAGGGGAGAGGAGATGAGAGAAGGAAGGAAGGAAAAGAAAAGGAAAAAAAAAAAAGCTTGTTACTTTGACATTAGTACCTATGATAATATTTGTACTTCTGCTATTATACATAGACAGCTATTCAATAACTTTATCTCTTAATATTGTATAACAAGAATAGTGACAATAGTATATGTATTTTTCTTTTTGAAGATATAATGAAGCTAGTAGCCCTCTTGGGGATCTTTATAATTCTGAACAATTACCACTACACGATGCTTCAAAGTGTTCATGAGAAGGAGGCTCAGCTAAAGTTTTAGATACACCAATGGTCTTTATACAGACAGAAGAAAAAATATTTATTGAAATGTGTGGTGAGAATTTTGGTTTCTTTAAAAAACAGAAATATTAGGGAATATATTTTTGTTTTAATCCCAGATGTGGCATATGGAGCTGCTTCAGACTGTCCACAGCAGTTGAATATAATTCGCCTCATGCTCTAGCAGAGGCGTGTTTTGCCAGCTGAAGATAGTTTCTTCAATTATGCAATGTTTGTAATTCTGGGAACTTTTCTGAGGGTATATAAAGGATAGGGCCCCGGAGAGGTATTGCTGATCATTGTTGGTAGGCTGTTGTTTGGCTGCAGTTTATTAATAGTCATGCATGAAGTAGAAGTAGAAGGAGGAGGAGGAGGGGAAGGGGAGGAGGGGGAGGAGGAGGAGGATGAGGAGGAGGAGGAGAAGGGGAGGGGAGAAGAGGGGGAGGGGGAGATGGAGAAATTAGATATCTTGACAGTGAAGATCAAACTTGCCCCAAGAAACTTGCAGAAAGCAGTCTATCAATAACATTGCCCCCTTTTCCCTCTATCCCTTTCCCTTTCTATCTAGTGGTAGGGGGTTGAAAGGACAGAGAAGGGTAGAAGGAAAAAAAAAAAAAAAAAAAAAAAACCCACAAAGTCCGGCTACAGAATGGCTTAATGCCCTATTAATACTGTAAATAAACCTTCGTAAATTACAACTTGTGGGTCTTTGGTGATCCATAAGAAATAGTAAAAGTTATCTGAAT
>NC_034610.1:12863972-12905955 GCF_900095145.1 Mus pahari
AAAAAAAAAAAAAAAAAAAAGAACCCACAAAGTAGCAAATACCGGCTACAGAATGGCTTTTTGTCCTATTAATACTGTAATTAATCTTTCGTAAATTACAACTTGTGGGTCTTTGGTGATCCATAAGAAATAGTAAAAGTTATCTGAATCTCCCTATATCCAATTGCATATTTATATGAGGCTAAATCCTGTTTTACACTTCAACAACAACAACAAAAACATATAACAACAGATCCATGAAAAAGCAGGTTAGAGAATCCAGCTGCCTTCTATTAGGTCAGACATTGAAAGGGATGTACAAAAATGTAAAGCAATAGCTTTTTGTTTTGGAAAATGTAGTTATTTGTCATAAAATGTATTTTATGTTAATAGGTAATCAGATTCTTCTGTTATAAGTTTCTAATTCAACATTTTTTCAAATTCTTAGTTTTAGTTTCAAACAGGGATAATATTAGTTCTAATGCATATAAATAAAATCTTACTGGGGTCATCAATAATTTTGAAAGTGTAAAGCAATCCAGAGAACAAAAAGCCTGAGAATTGCTGTTCTGCTATACATAATTTTAGTTTTTGTTAAGATATAATTCACACACTACAAAATGTGGATAGAGTATAAAATTCAATAATTTTGAGGTTAGAAGATTGTAACATCATCACCTGTGTTCAATTCCAGAAACATTTTCATCACCTCATAAAGAAAACCTCTGCTCGTTAAAAACCATTCTATATACACCTCCTCCCTCCATCTGGCAGACACAAATTTCCTTCCAATAAATAGTTTCAAACAATATGTGTGCTTTTTACATTTAACAGAATTTTTACAGGTTCATCCACACTGTAGCATTCCTTCTCATACTGAATAATACTCTTATTATTTTAATGTACTAAATTGTCTAAATCTAGGTAGTTTTGATTTGCATTTTCTACTGACTAATGATGTTCAGTGTCTATTTGAATGTTTTCTACGGAAAATGTTCAGATCTTTGCCTATTTTATTATTCTTCAACTTTTTTAATTTAAAATTTTTGTGTGTATTTGGTGTTTTCCAGGCATCCATCTGTGGACCAGGTGTGTGCATTGCCCAGAGAGTGGTGCATCCTATGAGACTGGAGATGCTGATGGTGGTAGCAAGTCATGGATGTTGGGAATCAAACCTAATGTGCTCTTAACCATGGAGTCACAGCTCCAGCCCCCTTTGCCTGTTTAATCTGGGTTATATTTTCATTGTTGAGTTCATTGTATAAGACTTAGAAATATTTTGTGGCATTCTCTGTTGTTTCTTCATTTTCTTGAAAGCATTCTTTCAGAAAGTTCTTAATTTTGGTGAACTTCCTTTTTTACCTATGTTATCTCATTGTCTGTGCTTTTGTTGCCATATAACAATAAGTGTCCCCTAATACAAGGTCATAAAGTTTATTCACAGTCTTCTAAGAGTTTAATAATTTTAAACCTTAGAATTCTGGTTTCGATCCATTTTGAATTATTATTATTTTTATAGATCTAGAGAAAGTGGTTCCAGTTTATTCTTTCACATGTGAATATCCAGTCAATGCAATACTGTTACAGAGAACTTTTCCTCGATGAATTGCCATGGTAGCCTTGTTGCCTCATCAAAAATCACTATCCTTAAATATAAGGATTTATGTAGAATTTTTGTTCTGTGCTGCTGATCAGTCTGTCTGTCCTACATCATTCTAAGTACTGTGGCTATGAGGTTGAGATTGTGTTAGTATAAGTCCTCTCTTCTTTTTCTTACTTCAAAATTGTTTTGGCTTTTCTGGGTTCTTTGAGGTTCTGTGGGGCTTTAGGGCCTTTTTATTTTGATTTTTTTTTTTTTTTTAGTTTTTACAAAGGGGCTAAGTAGGATTCTGACAGAAATTGTATTGAATCAGCAGATCAATTTCGAGATATTTTCATCTTAACACTATTCAATCTCCTTCTACTCATGAACATATAGAGCATTTAATAAATGATTTATTAAGTTCTTTATCTGAGCATTGTTTAATAGATTTTGGTGGACAAATACTGAATGGCCTCCTTATTTCTCCCTTACCTGTTTTCATTTGTTATGATTCTAGGGATCAAAAACTGAACTTCATGCACAATAAATATGGTTCTGCCACTGGAGTATGTATTTAATCTGTGAAATTAGTTTCTTTAATTCATACTGATCACATTCATTGTTACTGTTTAAAAAGAAACTGCCTCTATATACTGATGTTATCCTCTGCAAACATGGCCTAGAATAGGTTTATATTCAGATTGGTAGGTGTGCACTTTAAGATTTTTTACACATATGATTATGTCATTTGTAATGAATGTAATTTGGTATGTTGTTTTCTAATATTGACACCTTTTAAAATTTTTTCTTGACATAGTTTCTTGAATAGAATTTTCAAATGATGCTGGATAGAAGTAGCTAGAAAAGACATCTTTGTTTCTTCTGTTAAAGAAATTAATTTCATTTTTTTCAGCACTAAAGCTAATTTTAACTGTATGGTTTTCCCAGATTACTTTTAAATGTTGAGGAATCTCTCTTCTATAACTAAGTTGTGCTTTTCATCATGAAATACTTTGTTAGCATCTAGTCAAATGCATGGGTTTTATATTTAATTGCTGCCTGCCAGTAGGAGCAACTGGTTGAGAGCTACCTTGGTTGCTCAAACTTTATTAATCTATAATAAATTGCTTAGTTATGAATATATATGGGTTCTTGGGAATAATTTGTTTTGTTTACATAATGTTTTTTTATGTAAAGGTATTGGGAACATACTGTTTTTCCATAGTCATTCACTAGAAGAAAAATAGAATGTAATTATGTTGTAATTTTATACTGCTTGAAAGATTTTGCTGGGATACATAAGCTATGGAAGAAAAAGTAAAGTGTGTTGGAGCCTGTTCCATCCATCAACTGTGTGTGTATATGTGCATATATGCGTAGCAGGTAGCTCTGATGCTAAGGTCCTGTTCCCAGTTGGTTCTTGATCAATGACTAAAGATGCCAGGAGCCAACTGGGCAGAAGGAAAGAGGTGGGACTCCTGAGTCCCTGCAGGAGGCTAAGGGAAGCAGGAAGAGAAAGTGAAATTTCACCATGCTTGGGAGGGAGAAAGGTGACCAGCCATGTGAGATCTTGGGCAGAGCAGCCATAAGCTGCTTTTCCAGACAAGATGTTAGAAGCATAACTAAGCTGAGGGTAGATTTAGGGTTCTGAACTAAGAGTATTGGGAAGGACATGCTAGCCATGGGAGATTAGAAGTGCCCAGCAATTGAGCCAATAAGGCAGGTTGTAAATAGGTTTTGTGTGTGTGTGTGTGTGTGTTTGTGTATGTGTGTGTGTTTCATCCACAGATCCAAGGGAACCTGGGTGGGGCTGGGAGCACTGTTTGCCTGGAGCTGAAAGCAGTGTAGCAAAAACTACACACTACATGTACACACAAATGTAGACATGTAAACAAGTATATATGTGTATGTGTGAAATGTTTGGGGCCTGCTTGTTGGAGCTTTCCTCTATCCATCCAATGTGCGAACAAGTTATGTATGTCTGCCTTTCTGTAGGCATGTATGTTTATATGTATGTAGTTATTAGAGCCTGCTTTGCTGCATATACTCAGTGTGTGTGTGTGTGTGTGTATGAATTTTCTCTTGAGTTAGAAGAGTTCAGAGTTTTTCACTGTGAGTAGCAACCCCATTGGATTCAGCTTTGTTCCCTCAGAGAAAAGTCTGCTGAGTAATTTTTCTAATTGCTGGCTGCCATCAGCAGCACCGCCCCCTTCCTTGTCCCCAACTAGTTGCTATCAGCATGGCCCTCATCAGCTCTTCGAGTGCTGACCTCCATCAGCTGCTTTAGCACTGACCCCAATCATCATTGCCATACCTCACTGCCTACCTCTACCCTGTGATTCCAAAGCTGCTCTTCGACAGTTTTTGACAAATACTGTTTATAATTCTTGGACAGGCTATCCTTTAGATCCCCTTTAAATATAAAAGGGACAGTTTCTATTTTAGACCACTTCACCTGGAATTCCTTCTTTGGCATCTTTTCAATCAAGAGCACTGCTTTTATTTATTTATTTATTTATAAAATTTAAATTTCATTAAAATTACATATATGAATGGAAATAAGCAACCTCATGGAGTGGGAGGTGGGGGATCCTCTAGAAAAATACCAGAGACCTGGGAGGTGAGACACTGTCAGGACTCACTGGGAGTGACCTTAGCCAAAATGACCAACACTGGGTAAAGAGAACTCAAAGAGTCTACCTCCAGTAGATAGACAGACAGGGCCTCAAGTGGAGGGACAGGGTTATTAACCTACAGTTGAAATTCCTGATTCAGAACTGTTCCTGTCTAAAAGAACTGCTGGGATCAAAATAGAGAAGAGACTGAAGGAAAGGAGATCCAATGACCAGCTCAACTTGGGATCCATCTCATGGGAGACACCAAGGCCTGACACTGCTATGCTATGATATCCTTACAGCCTGGCATGGCTGCCCTCTGAGAGGCCCTATAAGCAGCTGACTGAGACAGAAGCAAATTCTTACACCCAACTATTGGACTGAAATCAGGAACCCCTAGGTTGAATTAGGGGAAGAATTGGAGAAGCTGAAAGGGAGAGTGACCCCATAGGAAGACCAACAGTCTCAACTGACCTAGACCCCAGGGAGCTCCCAGAGCCTGAGCCACCAATCAGAAGCATACACAGGCTGGCCCAAGGCCCCTGGCACATATGTAGCAGAGTTCTGCCTGGTCTGGCCCTAGTGGGATAGGATATGCCTAGTCCTGGAGAGACTGGACGCCCCAGGGAAGGGGGAGCCTGGTGGAGGTGGGGTGGGAGAGCATACTCTCCTTTCCTTCAGGATTCCTTCAGTTTCTGAGTTTCTCCTGGTACTGGTTTGAGTCTGGTGCTGCTTCCATGAGGACTACATGGACTCTAAACCATCTTATGACAATCTATGGTAAGATTGGGTAGGGACAAACCACCAACCCCACCCCCTAACCCCCACATCTAGCTATATCTCAAACAGACTGTTGTTAGAACAAGGACCTTGGAGACATAGAATATCACAATTCCTTCCTTGATTACTGAGGCTAGAAGTCAAAGAAGTGAGGCAGACAGTTGTTGTGCCTGTCATCTAGAAACCAAGCTGATGAAAAGGTGTATTTCCTGTTTGAGTCATTCAACTAACTATATGTACTCTAGGCTCCAAGTGCTTGTAGACACCTCTTCCTCTGAACGCACATTTACATCAAGATTCCCTGCTTTGTGAATCTGATTTGAAAAGCTGTTCTCACTCTCACTTGGCCACACAGAAGAAAGCAGAGGAGAAAGGGTGTCTTTGAAGGGAACTGAAGGGAACCCTGGAGTGAAATAGCAACAGTCAAATAGCTCATTGCCTCTTGTCACTCACTTGGAACACCCTTAGGAACCAAGGCATGCCTGTATGGTGTAGTCAATGGGGAACAAAGTGCCCCTGGGTATCTACACAGCAGCCAGGAGACACTTGCAGCTCACATTGTAGCTAAGCCTGTGTACATTAGATATATCACAACAGCTGCTGCATAAATTGCCCATGAGAAATACATCTTGAATGCCTCATCAGTCTGAGGCTGATTTCTCTTACCCAAAGTCTCAGTGTGCCCAGGAATTATAAGATAGTTTTCATGTTATCCTAGAAAGTCCTAACAAAAATATTTGCTGATATAAAGATTTAAAGTTTCCTTTCATAAGAACAATAGTTTTCCTCATAACAAATACTGAGTAACTTGTGAGAAGTGACTCTAAGAGATGCCACAATACAAAAGGCCACAAACCAGCCTTTTAAATGGTGAGGCCAATTTTCTTGAGCTCCTGTTATACTGGCCTTTTGGATCTGGATTTTGACACTGAGCCACAATGCTCTACAGGAAAGGGACACTCCAAGGAGGTATTTAGAAGTGAGGAATCAGCAAGGGTTCTATGTCCCTCTCTGTGTGTGTGCTCATGTGTGCACATGCATGAGTTTGTGAGAATGTGTGTGTGTGTGTGTGTGTGTGTGTGTGTGTGTGTGTGAAAGAAGATCCCCTAGAAATGACCTGGTAAGTGAGAGGCTCTGAAGAAAAAAATAAATAAAGAGGCTTAGGAAGGTAAATTTTCTTTTAGATTTCCTTATTTGGATGCCTGGGAAATCCTACATTGTTCAGCAACATGTTGGCTTTAGCACATTATGTAGAAAGGGATCTTGGACTGTGTTAAGTTCTGAATCCAACTTTGCTAAAGGTAGAAGAGAGACTACAAGATGTACACAAGGCAGGGCATCTGACCCTTAGGCTATGCTCTCTCATAAACAAACCAAACTAACCAACCAACCAACCAACCAAAAATGACCTGAAAACACCTTAGAACTAAACCTTGTGAAAGTCCTTATCTCCCTAGCAACAGAAAGCACAGAAGTCTGCAGCTAAGGGTAAATGCTTTACTTGAGGCTCAATTCAAAGGACTTTAGGAAAACGGATTTTTAAAAACCTAGTTAGTGAAGCTAGTATTATTTTCTTTCTTCCACGATGTGGATCAAACTCAGGTCATCAGGCCTGACAGTGTGTACCTTTAGTTACTGAGCCATCTTGCTGGTCTGTTTTCTAACAAACAATACTGTTCCTTGAATAAAATACAAGCAAATTCAAGGCTTAAATTTGTAAAAAGAAAACACAGCACTTGTTACTTCACCAGTGGTAACCAGTGGAAATCATTCACCAATATGATTTGATGGTGACAGTCAGAACCTCCTGACAGTATTGCCTTCAACAGAGACAGTGCTACCTCAGTGCAATGCACTTCATCAAAACATATAAAAAGGGCTCCCTTTTCAAGGTCATGGTACTTGGGTCATTTACATTATCAATAAGTTTAAACCATTTATATCCAAGCTTAATTTCACAATAATGCACCACCTCTTTTGATAGTTAATTCACAACAGGATATTTTTTTCTCATTAAAGCAAATTCTTTGAATTGCTTCAAATTCCAAACAGTGTCCTCTGGACAACTAAGCTAGATACATACATAAATTAAACATATTATGTGAGATTTCAGCTAAGGTATAATCTGTTACTCATAGTCTATAAAATGGTGGGGATAGACTAGATCGTTTACAAGGTTCCTTTCAGCGCTAGCAATCTGAGATTGCTAAGACATTTGATCAATTTCTCTATGACATAATATATTTGTGTTACATACATACATACATACATGGCCAAGTAAATATTACCTCCAAGTAAATATTATCTCCACTACTAATCAATCAAGAGTTAGTTTGCAGTTTCCTTATAATTAGCCAAATTCACCCAAGAGTCAGGGTTTTATTTCAGTTATAAAACAAATATAACCGCATGCATTTGAGTTGTCTCCTTTTCATGACTATGTGTAGAGACAGGATGAAAATACTACAGCACATGCGGAAGTCAGAGGACAATATGTGGGAGTCAATTCTCTTCTTCCATGATGTGGATCAAACTCAGGTCATCAGGCCTGACAGTGTGTACCGTTACTGACTGAGCCATCTTGCTGGCCTGTTTTCTGACATATATTACTGATCCTTGAATAAAATACAAGCAAATTCAAGGCTTAAATTTGCAAAAAGAAAAGCATACTAGACTTTATTTCTATAATTCCCTAGCTGGTGTGTTGTATAACATTATTCAATTTACAGGAGTCATCTCCACACATGGGCATCTTAGGAAGCAGCTGGTACTTTTAATGACCAGAGTTGGATTTATGCTTTCTGGGACAGGCACCACCATGCAGTTACAGATGTTTTTATCTCATGTTAACACTCTTGGAAGACAGGTAAAAGGAAAATATCTTAGCTAGTGGAACTAAAAACATCTTTAAGTAGAAAATAACAGGTGAGAAAGATGTCCTGGTTCTAACTAGTGCTCGACTGTCCTGAAGCTTTTCAATACTGTAATTTCTTCAAGTCATTTGTTAACCATGTGGTAACAGTAATATCTCAGTAATTTCTGCTGAAATAAAAAATTAGACACATCTGACATGCACAGAATGATACGAATACTAGTTACCGTGCCAAGATGCATGTGGCAGCGACATGCTTGAAGAAGAGACACTGGAAACAAAAAAGGCTTCTCATTTCCCAGACTTGGCTTGTAAATCAAGAGCTTGTCACCTTAACAAGCAATCCATTGACACCCTAGGCTTCGCCTGTTTAGCCTCTTTAAAAACCCAGATTTCTCTTTCAAACTATTGCCACCTGGTGCTTGTCAACAATTTAATTTGGATACCTATTTTAAATGCATTATGTTCTTTTATAAAAGGGAGAGGGAAAGACTGAATGTTACTATAAGTGAAGGTCTTGATAATTCCAAACCAAAAATATGTGGTCTCAAAGTTGCATTTAACCTCAACTGGACTATGACCACTTAACTGGATGTCATCTACAAAGGAAAAAAAAGCACATAAGCACAAGGCATTGAAAACTTACCAATTATGGGGATCAAGGTGAGTGACATTGGTAATTTAAAGGGATGTTTTTGCTCTGATAATAAAATACCACTCTATGGCGCATGTCAATCCACATACAAATCTACGTAAACTCCGGAGGCAGTGTGTGTCAGAAGAGAGAAGACTTTTTGGGAAGAAAGAAAAGCAGAAGGCTAACATCAGACCAAACTCTTCTGCATCGCGATTTTGAAAAATAAGGAGAGGTTTATCAATTCAATCCCCATCCCAGACCTAGTGGAAGTAAGTGTTCCTTGATAGCTATGATTATAAAACATGTAGCCAGTTTTTTTTAAATCCTTGCAATTTCTGAGCATTTTGTAAATAATGGCAATGATTATTATAATTTTCTTTTTAGAAAGGATTTTAAATCCCCAAACTGGGGTCTTTGGGGAAATTAAGAGATTCACTAGATTTGTCTTCAAATGTCCAACATTAAACTCTAGAGATTACAGTAAAAGAACACTAGTTTTCATTACTGTATCTAGAAACCTAAAACTTTCCCAATTCACAATCAAGGCTATTCACGAAGATGAAATAGGCTACTGTTGTGGACCTAACAAGGAACATAACTGTAGCAATGTCCTTCGAGTAGGGCTGGTATGACTTACATTATCAAAGCAGGGGAACTGTTAGCTTTCAGTGATTTTTATAGTAACCTAGGTAGGAAATTATTGTGCAGCCAACTGCCACTTACAGGACCTGAGTGTTCATAAGGATTGCACCTGTGCAAGTAAGTAACTGCCCTAAAGCCAGCTCCCCTGTTACTGAGCCTGTTGTTCCAAACAGCCACACACAGTTTTAATTGCCAGTCCAGGGAACATTTTTCTATCTACAAAGTAACATTTTTTTTTTGTTTCTCACAAGGACCAGTGTAGTGAGGGGTTGCTATGGGCAGTTGGTTACCTGTAGATGCAACCAGCATCAGTAGTCAGGGTACATGTTGAAAATTCTACAGTGTGCACAAGAGTCTCTCGAAGTAAATAATTGCCCAACCCAAAATGTCCACAGTGTGAGTTTGGGTTCCTTTGAGTTTTATGTGTTAAGGCCACTGGAGTGAGGCAGGAAGCAATTTAGATGACATATATGGGACAGCTCTGATGAAACTCACAATCTGAGATGGAACACTTTTAATATATAATCAGTCTTACAAGATGAATTCATACAATACTGTATTTAAATACTTTTATTTTCATTTCACAAAGAAAGCAACAGTGTTTATAGTTAAACATGCCTTTCAGTCAGTGCTGGTCATATGCAAAACAAGTAAAACAACACCATTTACATATACAATATTACATATACATACTATTTTCAAAATTTTCCACAAAAGACAGATTAGAATACAAATTTAGAATTCTACCCTTAAACTCAGACTGAAGGAACTGAAGGTTTCTACTGGTGTTAAAAAAAAAAAAAAAAAGGCAATAGCTTTGTAAGTTTCCAAGTAATCACTTTCCAAAGTATTTGCAAGAAAAACCCTTCCTCACAGCCACAGGAACACTTGGCTTTAATCAAGACAGCCAACTACAGTTTGTCTCAACATGATTTGCGGATGAATGCAAATGCTCCAATTATGTGGCAATTCTCATTTCATACACACACACACACACACACACACACACACACACACACACACACACACAGTATATTATTGTACTGATGATTTATACGGCCCAACTTCTGGAGCATTTCTTTGAGCTAAGCCATGACCTTTACTTCCTTTGAAGTATTTCAAATTAAAAACGGTTCAAAAATATCACTAATGACTACCATGACTAACTCCAAAAAGGTGGCCCTTTCTCTTTTATTTATGATCAAAGGTAAATGTGTCATGAATAAACTTTTTCCTCCAGCAGCAGGTATAAGTAACAGCAATGTTACTAGGATAATTTTCCAATACATTCCTGAGAGTTTGATATGGTAAATAACATGTCTTTGAGAATTTCTAGGAGAACTATCTATCGCTCAATGTTTCCTAAATGGATATGGCAAATCTTCCTCATGAATATCAGTAAAAATGTGGGAACAAAACAAAGCTAAGAGGCAAGAAGGACAGAGAGGTTTTCACATGCATTTTCTTTGATGAAAACAAATGTATAGTCATAACACTTACCATGTGGTGGAAGAAGAGACAATATGAAATTTAAGAATGCTGAGAGCAAACATACAGGTTCCCTTGCATGAAATGCACACAGAATCACAAGGCTAACGAGAAGGCAGCATTTGCTTAAACTTGTGAGTGTAACTTCAGATGGCATCTAACAATAATGAAGATACAAAAGGCAAAAGGACAAAGAATAGGAAAGGTCCAGTTAAGAGAGAACTGGAGAAAGAGATGCAGCCACACAAAAGAGTTCTGGGTAAGAAAGGGCCAATATGCCCTGCCACATGTGGATGTTCTAAGACAGAAAGGGCTTACCCCTGTAATTCTTTTGGGACCATGTTGTTTGTCAGCCACCAGAGGAGCAGTAATCACTCAAATGGTCCATTCTAAGAATCACAATGCCTTCTCCTGGGTACATACGAACAATCAAGAGAACTCTGGAGATAAATCTGAACTTCAGGCTTCACAGAAACACTACTCTTGAGGGCTCTTCAGATTAGTTACAGAAAACACAGATATTGGCACCCTAGCTTCAAAGCTTGCCTCAACCACTGAGGCCATTTAAACTCAGGTTTACTTAGCAATGCTCTCTGTTTTTCTGGCATTTACAAAACCCAAGCTTGCCTTTCACCATCTCAGTTTAAATCAACACCAGAGATGCTGGATATGATTAGTTTCCACAGTGCAGCCATACCTGAGTGTCCTCTCCCATCTTATTTGCTGCAAGCCCATTGCCACTGTTACACATCGAGTCCCAGGGCTACAGTCAGACACTCAACATGTAGTGAGCCTTTGGTTTGTTTGTTTGTTTGTTTTTTTCCTCTAGGTACATGTAAAAACCTTCATGGGAATAAGTATTAAAGGGAAACAATGAGAGCAAGGGAGAAAATTAAATATGTATGTATAATATTTGTATCCTTAAAGATATATATCAGAATAACCAGGAAAACTACAAATCAACTGTACTACCTACTACTAAGTGAGGAAATATGCAAGAAATGATGTGCTGTCATCTTATGAAACTAATTTTCATGATGTTCTTTATAGTTAGGCAAAGAGCTGAACACAAAATGAAATAAAGACATGACAGCTTTATATTAAGAATAGTCTACTATCAAAAATATAAATCCAAAACAAGTTAAGAAACACACAGCTGCTTTACTCACTCTTGCCAATACTGGCATCCAGGGAAGGGTAGAATGGGAGATACGTCATACACTGATCCTCAACTTTGATTAGGTACCCCCCTATCCATGTAAAGGACTAGGGGCCTAATCAGTACCATGAAAAAAAAAATATTTTAAAATCATGCACTCATCTTTCCCCTAACCACTACCCACCTAAGCAATCCCATTCCCACCCCCTAAAAAAAAACAAGTTATAAAAGTATTGCCTCTGTAGGCAATAAGGAAAAGGGAGCAGGGGAGAGTTATCATACCTCTGGACCTCAATGTTGCATTATCTATCTACGAATTCCAGCAAAGAACTGGTGCTATGTGGAATAATATATAGAATATAGCAATATTATATATACATTAAAAATATATAAACACCCAGACCCCCACAAAGCAAACCGAAGATAAGCAAATAAAACATCTAGTCTACCACTGCCCACCAGGCAATGAGGGATAGGGACTGTGGAGAGTTTTCATAGAATCAATCTCAGTGTTCATCAGGTATAGAGTAAAAACAGTCGCACCAAGGACCACGTTCAAAATGAAGTTAACATCACAAGGCATTCACAGTCATATATACATATATATTATATGGTTACCTTTTTCTCTAATAAGCTATAAGCAACAGACAAAACAAGAACTCAAGCCTTATAGTACGTACACACTACTGCAATATGGCACAGGTGACAGAGTGAGGGGCAGATGTTCCACACTTCTGGGCATAGATACAGACTCTTGATTTGTTTGATAACACAAACACAGATTGAGAGTGAAAAACTGAAATAACCAACGGACTTTTAAATACATCCAAAAAAGTAAAAACCCAGAACTCTTCTCATCCTACACCCCTATGCCAAAGCTACACAACTACTCTACAAGCCATTGCCCAGACAGGCAATGAGGGAAGGGAAAGGGGAGATTTTTCATAGAATGAACCTCAATATTCCTTATGTACCTAAGTGTCCACAAATAGATTTAGGTACAAATGAAGTAACAACAAAAAGATTAAAAAATTTATATTTACATTTTAAAGTATATACATACTTCCACCCTCTGGGTGGAAGAAAATTAGAAAATCTATGCTACTCTACAACTATTGCCCACAGAGGCAATGAGGAAAGGGAAAAGAGGAAGTTTTCATACATCCGGACCTCCACGTTTCATTAGGTACTTAAATGCCCATGTAAAGGACTCAGTACCAAATGAAATAACACAGTATAGTAACAAAGTTATTTATATTTATAAAGAATATATTTCTCGCCCTTAGTCCCCACTAAAGCTAAGAGAAAAAAAAACTAACAAGTAAAACGTACTCACAGAGATGGAACAGGAACGGGAGGACACTAAATTCAGAGCTCCACAGTTCATCAGGACAGGCACCCAATGAAATGGAGTGACTAAGAAGCAAGAGCACCTGGGGCAACACACAGGAAAAGCAGATGCCAGCTCCTCAGCCCCAGGAGCAGCTCCAAATCACTGTCAATGCTACTAGATACTGCATGGCCAACATAAGGAAGAAACCTCTTACAGAGATTCCTAGCTTTACTCAGAAATCCACAGAGAGGACAGGGACAGCAAGGAAGTGAAAGCACAGCGACAACATGTTTACACACTTGAAAAGTATACACTCTGCCTCCAAACTACTTTTCCAGCCTAGCAAAAACCAACCAACCAAACCACCACCACCGGAAACCCAAACACTCAAAATACTTTTAAGAAGTATTGTACCGTGGCAAGTAAGGGCTAAGAGGGCACTGCTATACATCTTAACTCCATGGTACATTGGGGATCTTCCACTGTGATCACCCAGCAAATTAAAACAATACAGTAGTAAGAACATATATACAGACATTAAGTACATTTCCCTCCATCTTCCACTCAGATAGCCAACAGGCCGTAAGAGATGAGAAGAGAGGACTGTTCGCATGTAGTCTTCCACATTTCATCAGGTATTTTCACATATGTTTGAAGGGCATAGGACCTAATGAAGCAGTAATAAAAGGCCATAGCAAGCACTATTCTACTCTCTTCTACACAGTTATTGCCTTAAGAGGCAACAAGAAAAGGGGAAGAATCTGTCCTACTCAATCACAATGGTAATTAAGTGCCTATGCAAAGAGACAAGTCAAAGTGAGATACAAGTGGCATTGCATTTACAACATGTTTGAAAGGATGAGAGACAACCTAAGTTCCCAAGACTAGAACAAAACAACAGGTACTACTATGATTCTGTTAATGTCAAACATCTGTGTGTCCTTGCATGGCTTATGTACATGTCCACAAGAAAAATGTATAGAGAGCAGCATTAAGTAAGTGCCAAATAGCAGTAAAACTATTTCTACACACTCTTAAAAGAAGTTACCTTGTTCCCCTCTTGAAACTCACATTGTTTCAAAACTTAAAATCAAATTATTCTACAACTTTGCCTATAGTAGGCAATATGGGACGAGGAGAGATCATCAGAAAGCAGTGCTTCACTCTCATTAACAGGACAAAATTTATAAAATATAAAAACATCTAAAAATACATGTATGTGTTTCAAAATATGTATCAACACTAACCCCGCTGCCCCCCACCCAAAAACCTCTACAACTCTCTAAAGGTCAATCACTTATTCTACTAGTTATTGATTAACCAGGCAATTAGGGATGGGGAAAGAATAATCTGTCATACTTTGGGACCTCCATTTTTCATTTGGAACTTTTTTGATATTTTAGAGCTTTACGAACAAAATAAAAGAACAAAAACCCAGAAAAAATATATACCTGAGTTTCAAGAAATACAAACATGAGAAGACAACATTACCAAAAAGAAGAAGAAGAAGAAGAAGAAGAAGAAGAAGAAGAAGAAGAAGAAGAAGAAGAAGAAGAAGAAGAAGAAGAATTAATTCCACATAAACAAAAGTAAGGCAAAGGTGAGAAGACCTACATTATACCCATGGTCCCAATCCTTAGAGGCCTATGTAAAGCAACTCATTCCACTCCTTGGCAACGGAGCACCTGAGACATCCTGCTCTATGCTATCCTAGAGCCCACACAACACATGGTCTTATATAAGTGCTCAGCAATCTGGCTGAAGTTTATCAGGTCAGGTTCTTTAGATTAAGTAACTGGCTTTACAATCTAATTTAACAACAGACCAACAATCATGCAACGACACAAGACTTAATTTTAGTTTCTTGCTTCTCAATAATCAGCAAGGACTGTTGGGTACCCAGTAAACCTCACGCAGCTGGATTTGTTTGTTTATACCCAGGACTCTTCTGGCAGCTTTTGCTCTAATGGTGGCTAAAATCTCATAAAATAAAAACACATATGGCAAAGAAAATTAAGTTGAACCTGTGATAGCAAGAAGGTCTGTGAACACTCTGAAACAATGACCAATACAATGCGACAGAAGAGAGCATGAGCCTCTGGGGTGGGGGCATGGCCACTACTTTATTATATCTAATGTCATATTAGCAGAGGAAACTTGTCTCCTCCAATTCCCAGCTTTAATAAACTCTCAGATCTCCCAATCAATTCTTTTTCTTGTCTAGATTTCCAATTCTATCTTTTCTAATCAAGATATACCTTTCACAATACATTCAAGAACACCCCTTCTCTGGTAGTGATCAGAATGCTCATTCAACTGCTACCCAAAGCTGTCAGGTATTTGTGTGTTTATGCCCAAAGCACAAGTTGACCCCCAAGCTTTACACAGGCTTCAATTTTCCTTCCTAAAAGTACAGAGAGAAGAATTAAATCTTAGAGGAAGGAAATTGGAATGCTACTGATATACATCTCAGACTACAATGCCACCTCTCAGCCATAAAGAACTGACTTTGAGTTAGCTAAGAAGCTGTACATAAAGCTGTATGAAAACATACAGAATTCTGGGGGCAAATTAAGAGGCCTACCAAAATGTTGAAAAAAGTCAGGTGAAGGTTAAAGGTAAGACTTAAAATATGGCTCCAGCATCCTGGGAACGAGCAGCTACTAATAGCACTGGATCAAGAATTACCTCTTTTTAAGCCCATATCTTCACAAGGCTTTATTTACAACACAGCACACCACAAACATTCACACTCATACATGGAAAAAAAGCATTATTTAGGACAAGATTTGCCATATGCAGAATTACAAAGACTTTAAGATCAACAAGAAGATGGGCAGGTAAATCTCAAGGTTGAACTGATCTTGAGAGGCAGCAAAGGTTAAACCCTGTTATCAAAGCATAATCTATAATACAACATGGTAAAACATGGAAAGGGACAACCAAGACCCGCGAGAGCGTTTTTCCTTCACTCTAAAAATATAAAACCCTACGAACCTTCAGTATCAACACAAGTGTCAGACATTTACCAAAAGCACAAGGGGAATCTATAGATCTATAATTACCTATTTCACTAAAATAGCAAGATGATTCTATGACTCTCAGGAATAACATTTTCTACTAAAAAAAAGCACAAATAAAAAAAAAAAACAAACCAAAAAACTCTTTAGAAAAGATGAAATTGGGAGCAAACTCTAGGATTAAAGCAGGCTATTTTTCAGCTTGTCAGCCATTAAAATTTTATTATATAAAAATATTCTCATAAAATAAACTATAACTTTGTATATAACTCCACATATTCTAACTTTACAACAGTTGAATTAAAAAAAAAAGTGGCCTTTCTATGGTCTGACTCTGTGGAGTGTTTTCAGTGTTCACAAATGAGTAATTCCCTTTTTATGTACATAGACACTGTTTTCAAACAAAATATAGAATTTTCATGAGTTATTAAGAAGAAAGCTTCTCTCCTAAGAATCAAAGAAACACAACAATCTAGGAATAAGTCTGCATAGCTCAAAAAGTTCAAGTACACCCCTTCTCCTTCAGAAGGAGTGAAAGCGCCCACACTCTGCTCTGGGTTCCCTCCCTCCCTTGTTCTCTGCTTGATCCTTGGCCATTCTGTTTAACATAGTTTGGCCATAATAAACAAACAAACAAACAAACAAACAAAAAAAACTGTAATTTTTTCAACTAAACAAAATCACTGTTTTTAACAGTGAAAAAAGAATTCATAGCCCACCATATTTTCAACTTCTTCCTCTTCCACATTCTCATTGTTCCTTTAAGGTACTATGGTGAACTTCAAAGTAAAAAGCTTTAATTTCTTGAAGAGCCTATTTAAGAAATGCTTTTAACAGACAGTGTAACATAAAGTAAAAACCCACACATGGGTATGATTCACAGAGAAGAGGGTATGATTTGTAAGGTTCAAAAGGCAACTTAAACAAATTACATTCTTGGGTGAAAGTAATGACAAAGCCACCAGTGCTCACAGAAATCCTCCCAAGCATGGAGTGCTCCTCTACAGGAAAAAGCCTCCTCCCAAGCATGGAGTGCTCCTCTATAGGAGAAAGCCTCCTCCCAAGCATGGAGTGCTCCTCCACAGGAGAAAGCCTCCTCCCAAGCACGGAGTGCTCCTCTACAGGAGAAAGCCTCCTCCCAAGCATGGAGTGCTCCTCTATGGGAGAAAGCCTCCTCCCAAGCACGGAGTGCTCCTCCACAGGAGAAAGCCTCCTCCCAAGCATGGAGTGCTCCTCTATGGGAGAAAGCCGATGGAAGGCCTTACCAGGATACAAAGTTGGGGGTATTGGAATTTATGAGTAAAGTAATTAATGTTAACTCAGTTCAGAACACTTCCTACATACTACCATAAAGATGAAGCAGAAAGTGTTAAATATTTGGAAAACTGAAACTTTGAGCCTGACTGTGCAGCTGTTCAATTTAACAGAAATATGAAAAACTCTTTAGAACCTGGCTAATTTGCAGGAAAAAAATTGGAAACTGGACAAAACTTTTTTTTTAAAGAATCCCCAATCAGGTTTAAAAAACACCTGAGGTCATCTGTCTAGAGCTGCACCTTCAATATCTTTGCCACTGCACTCTTTTAGGGTAACTACCAAAATCCAGGTGTATCTCTTTAACAAGAAGCAACAAACAGCTGATCAATCAGCAACCTACAAACACAGTGGTTCTTACAGCAGACCTTCCTTGGTTGCACTGTAACAGTAATACTCTGGACACTAAGAAATAAAACAAAATTTCAAATCTGACCTTTTTCTCCATTTGTGTGTCAAAGAAAAATTATTCATTGTTATTGTAGATGAATGACATATAGGTGAATATAATTTTGTAATAAATAACTAGTACCTAAAGACATTTCAGAAAAGATATGAAAAATACAATTGGGCCCTGAGCTAACTAGAACTCCTAACAGTGCAAACAACTCAGCAGCAGGCCGGCCTTCACTCAACCTCTGCAAAAGCAGCAGAGCCATGGGCACCGGAGGATCAGCTGTGAGTGCTACAGCCACTGTGACAGCGTTTTCAGATTCCTGGCCATCCACTGGATATTCAGCTGAATCACTTCCAAAGCCTCCTGAACACACCGAAGCTTCAAGGTTGCCTCTGACTGATTTTCAAAGAATGCCTGGACCTGCAAGTTCCACAGAGAAGTATTTTAAACAAAGAAAGGCTGAGGCTTCCTGATTGGCCATTAGAAATAAGTTTTAACTGTGTGATGGTGGTTTAAAGGTCTGACACCTAGGAAGTAGGGGAGTATGGAAACATATAGGAGCAGTTCTATTCTTTAACACCCAAGGCATTTGCCTCAACCAAGTGTGGTAATATCTGAAGTGATCTTAAAAACAAAGGAACCTTTTCTCCCCTGCTGGTGCCTCTACTACTATCTCTATATGTCTTCTTTCCTTATTATTTCTTAAAACAGAAAAAGAACTCTGAAGGAAAAGTCAATCTAACATTAGGCTTGATAAATAAATTCACATTTTTGAATGAGATTCCTCAAAATAATTTTATTCCTAAATTATTTGTATTGAGGAAACAGCAAGTAGTGCTGAGAATGGAATCAGACTTTCATCTCCTATACGTGCAATCATTTCAAAATAATCTCAATGCGGAATCATTAGAATTGGTGAAAGAAGACAGAAAGGACTAAAATTAGCATGAAAAGCCTCCATGTCACTTCAACAGAGGAGCCCTGCATTTCCCCTGCTAGCATTTTGTACAACCAACCTCAGATAAATGTGTCTTTGTTGAAAATAAGTGAGTAGATCCAGCAACAATACTTTGTATGGTATAGGAGCCCAGATGGAACCTGAAGAAACACAAATATAAGAGAAAGCAATGAAGCAGCAGCTGACACCCAAAGCACTGTTCAAAGAAAATGAAGGAAATACTTTAATGCACAGGCAGAGTAGGGTCTTCCTCATGGAAATGCAGCCCAGAAGCTGGGGCATCTTTACACACTGATGCTGGGCAGGAAAGGAGGTAGGGACTTGGATATTCTGATAGAATTTTAATTTGGTTCTCAAAAATTACCTACACCCAGAAAAATCACTATTGCTTTAAGAGAAGAAGAGAGTACCTACACGTGCTACCTAGGTGATGCTTTGGCAATCAAGAAATATTTTGAATATATAACTAGACAAATATTCTGACTTAGTCCATGGCCAGGTTAGGATGACAAGCTTATGAGGTGTACCTGACCTTGATCAGCATTTCAATGGAACACCACTGCCTAGGGGTGTGATGCTTATAAATACAGATAGCAAATAGAAAGCTGCTGCATAAGAAGTTCTTCACCATTTAGAATGAATCTTAACCCCAAGGAGCCAGGAAGGCACTAAGAGCATTTTGCAAATGCACAGCCCGAGAACATGAAAGTCAGTCATTCCCCAAGAAACTTACTTATGTACAAGCTTATTCCAGTTTTCTTTAACAAAATCCCAAGCCAGCAAGTGTCCAGGGAAATGTCTGCCCACTGCTCTAATGATAAGTGACAACTTCTGTGTCCGGATGATATCACCATCAAGGCTACTTTTCATTAACCTGAAGAAGAAAACAGATTTAGTCTTCAAAATCATTGTGTTTGAAATGATGATCAAATTTAGATTAGTGTTGGGTTCCAATGTGAGCCTTTTTATAAATTCAAGGTAAATCAGGTTGGACTAGGCTTAGTATACAAGTTAAAACTTATTTGATTATTTTACTAGTCACGATATACATATTCATGTTTTGGCATATAATGATTTATGATATAAAAAGGAAAAACTGCAACTTACTACTATTTTGAGAACATTTACTGTTTTTTTTTTTTTTTTTTTTTCAGGTCAGGAATACTAAGTCTACTGGACACAAACATATAGACCAGTAGTAATTCTACTAAAAGACAAATAAATAATAACAAAATCAGTAAGAGTCAGGGCAATATGGCAACACCAGAGCCCAGCTATCTTACTACAACAAAGTACAAGGAGATGACCTTAAATAAATAAACCCCTTAAAGAAATACAGGAAAATAGAATCAAACAGGTTAAGGACAGGAAAAACTGTTCAAGACCTGAAAATGGAAATAGAATAAAGAAAACACAAACTGAGGGAATTCTGCAAATGGAAAACCTAGGGAAGAGAACAGAAACTACAGATGTAAGCATCACCAACAGAATATATGGGTTGGAAGAGAGAATCTCAGGCTTAGAAGATACTATAGAAGAAACTGACACATCAGTCAAAGAAAATGTTAAATTCTAAAAAGTTCATGACACAAAACATCCAGGAAATCTGGGATACTATAAAAAGACCTAACCTAAGAATAGTACGAATAGAAGAAGGTGAGGAGGCCCAGCTCCAAGGCCCAGAAAATACTTTTAACAAAATCATAGAAAAAAATTCCCCCAACCTAAAGAACAATAGGCCTATAAACATACAAAAAACTTACAGAACACCAAATAGATTGGACCAGAAATGAAAATCCTCCTACCATATAGTAATTAAAACACTAAGTGTACAGAATAATGAAAGAATATTAAAAGCTGCAAGGGGGGAAAAAGCCAAGTAACATACAAAGGTTTATCTATTCAGAATTACACGTGACTTCTCAACAGAGACTCTAAAAGCCAGACTCTAAGAGATCACAGGTATAGCCCAGACTTCTATATCCAACGAAACTTTCAATCACCATAGATAAATAAAACAAGATGTCGCATAACAAAAGCAAATTTAAACACTATCTATCAACAAAAACAACCCTACAGAAGATACTAGAAGGAAAACTCCACCCCAAGGAGGCTAACTACACCCAAGAAAACATAGGAAATAGATAATCCCACATCAGGAAAAAACAAACAAATAAAAACAAAAATGCACACATACATGCATGAGTGTGTGCCCCCCTCCCCACATACAGCCTCAGTCCCTCTCTCATAATCAAACTTGGGACTGAAATCAATCAATTAGAAACTAAGAGAACAATGCAAAGAATCAATAAAACCATAAGCTGGTTCTTTAAGAAATCAACAACATAGACAAATCCTTAGTCAAACTTACTTAAAGGCAGAGAGACAGTATCTAAATTAACAAAATCAGAAATGAAAAGGGGGACATGACAATAGACACTGAGGAAATCCAAAGAATCATTAGGCCTTATCTCAAAAGTCTGAACTCCACAAAATTGAAAAGTCTAAGCAAAACGAATGATTTTCTTGATAGATTACTCTTACCAAAGTTAAATCAAGATCAGATAAACAATTTAAGTAAAATGATAGTCCTTATGGAAATAGAAGCAGTCACTCAGGCCAGACAGTTGTAACACAGAATTCTAGAGACTTTCAAAGGAGAATTAATACCAATACTCTTCAAATTAGTCCACAAAATAGAAACAAAAGCAACATTACCAAACTAATTCACTGAGGCCAGTCATCCTGATACCCAAGCCCCACAAAGACTCAAAAATTACAGGCCAATGTCCCTTGTGGAATTGATGCAAAAATACTCAATAAAATACTCTCAAACTAAATCCAAGAATCACATAAAAAACCATTCACCATGATCAAGTAGGCTACATCCCAGAGATTCAGCAATGATTTAACACATTAAAATCAATCAATGTAATCTACCACATAAATGAACTGAAAGAAAGAAGCACACGATCATTTCATTAGATGTTAAAAATTCTGTGACAAAATCTAATACCCCTTCATGTTAAAGTCTTGGAGAGATCAGGAATATAAGGTACACATCTAAAAACAATAAAGGCAATAACAGCAAGCCAATAACCAACATCAAATTAAATGGAGAGACACTTAGAGCAATTCCATTAAAATCAGGAACAAGACAAGGCTGTCCACTGTCTCCATATCTATTCAATATAATACTTGAAGTTACAGCTAGAGCAGTAAGACAAGTGAAGGAGATCAACGGGATACAAATTGAAAAGGAAGAAGTCAAAGAATCCCTATTTGTAGATGATATGATAGTATACATAAGTGATCCCAAAAATTCAACCAGAGAACTTCAGCAGATAAACACCTTCAGCAAAGTGGCTTGATACAAAATTAACTCAAAGAAAAAAAAATTCAGTAGCCCTCCTTTATACAAATAAGAATAGGGCTGAGAAAGAAATTAGGGAAACAATACTCTTCACAATAGCCATAAATAACATAAAAGATAACTTTACCAAGTAAGTGAAAGACTTCAAGTTCCTGAAGAAAGAAACTGAAGAAGGTATTATAAGATCAAAAGATCTCCCATGCTCATGAATTGGTAGAATTAACAGTAAAAATGGCCATCTTGCCAAAAGCAATCTACAGATTCAATGCAATCCCCATCAAAATTCCAGCACTTTACAGACCTGAAAAGAATAATTCTCAACTTTATATAGAAAACCAAAAAACTCAGGATACCTGAAATAATGCTATACAATGAAAGAACTTCTGAGGGTATCACCATCCCTGATTTCAAGCTGTACTGCTGAGCAATAGTAATAAAACTCACATGGTATTGGCATAAAAAACAGACAGGTTGATCAACTGAATAGAATCAAAGACCCCAAATATACCCACACACTTATGGACACTTCAGTTTTGACAAAGATGTCAAAACCATACAATGGAAAAAAGAAAGCATCGTTCAAAACACAAATGGTGCTGATCTAGCTAGATTTCTGTTATGTAGAAGAATGCAAACAGACCCATATCTATCACCCTGCACAAAACTCAAGTCCAAGTCGATCAAAGACCTCAACAGAAGACCTGACACACTAAATCAAATAGAAGAGAAAGTGGGGAACTGCCTTGAACATATTGGCACAGGAGACAAATTCTCAAACAGAACCCTAATAGCTCAGGCACTAAGATCAATGATTAATAGATGAGGCCTAATGACACTAAAAAGCTTCCTTAAGAAAATGGACATCATCAATAGGACAAAACAGCAGCCTACACAACAGAAAAAGATCTTCACCAACCCTACCTCTGACAGAGTACTAATTTCCAAAATATATAAAGAACTCAAGAAATTAGATTCCAACAAACCAAATAATCTGATGAAAAATGGAGTACAAAGCTAAACAGAGAAATCTCAACAGAAGAATCTCTAAAGATTGAGAAGCTATTAAAGAAATGTTCGACATTTTTAGTCATTAGGGAAATGCAAATCAAAATGACTCTGAGATTCCACCTCACATATGTCAGAATGGCTAAGATCAAAAACTCAGGGTCAGCACATGGTGGCAAAGGTGTGAAGCTAGGGGAACACTCCTCCATTACTGGTAGGAGTGCAAACTTACACAACCACTCTGGAAATCAATTTGGCATTTTCTCAGAAAAGTGGGAATAGTTCTTCCTCACGAACCAGCTATACCACTCCTGGGCACATACAAAAGATATTCTAACATATAGCAAGGACACTTGCTCAACTATGTTCAGAGTAGATTTATTTGTAGTAGCCAGAAGCTGGAAACAACCTAGATGTCCCTCAATGGAAAAATGGATACGGAAAATGTGGTACAATTACATAATGAACTACTACTAAGTTATTAAAAATAATGATATCATGAAATTTACAGGCAAATGGATGGAAGTAGAAATATCATCCTGAGTTAGGTAACCCAGACCCATAAAGATAGGCATGGTGTGCACTCACTTATAAGTAAATATTAGCCATAAAGTACAGGATAACCATGCTACAATCCACATACTCAAAGAAGTTAAGTAACCAGTGGGGCCCATGTGAGAATGGTTGAGTCTTACTCAGGATTCAGGGGGAAAAAAGGCATTGGAGTCAGATGGAAGGAGGGAAGTGGGTGGGAGATAAGGTAGGGAGGGGATGGGGTAGAAAAAAATAAAGAAAAACAAAAAGGGAATGCTTATTTACCAACTATCATTTAGAAAGTGGGTCTGGCCGGGCATGGTGGCACATGTCTTTAGTCCTAGCACTCGGGAGGCAGAAGCAGGCGTATTTCTGAGTTTGAGGCCAGCCTGGTCTACAAAGTGAGTTCCAGGACAGCCAGGGCTAAACAGAGAAACCCTGTCTCGAAAAGCAAAAAACAAAAAAACAAAACAAAACAAAAAAAAGAAAGTGGGGCTGGGGGTTGGAGAGATGGCTCAGCGGTTAAGAGCACTGACTGCTCTTCTGGATGTCCTGAGTTCAAATCCCGGCAACCACATGGTGGCTCACAACCATCTGTAACAAGACCTGATTCCCTCTTCTGGCATCTGAAGACAGCTACGGTGTACTTACATATAATAAATAAAATAAATCATAAAAAAAAAAAGAAAGTGGGTGTGGGCAGGTCCCAGGCTGTCTCTGGGAGACTCTAGGATTTAGCTGAGCGAGTTTATGCTACAGAAGCAGCAGGCTAGGATGCTCCCTCTACCCTCGTATGGTTTTCAGGGTCCTAAGTTGCATGCACCTTTGAATTTCTTCTGCTCACTTGAACTTTTACTCTGCCTCCTCCTATTCTCGGTCAGGTCTTACTGCCTTTTTCCACCCACAAGCAGCTCCTGTTTCTAGGCCAGGCAGTTGAACATTAAGATTTATAAGCAATACATTCATGGGAAGATAGAATATGCACACTTCTATAGTTGTATAGTTGTATCTTTTTCTGAAGTGTTTGTATTTTCAAAGTGACAGAACAGATCGATATCTAGTACTAGCAGAGTTTAGAACATCATGCCAAGGGAGGACATTTCCCAGCAGGGCACACATGGAGTTTGTGATTACTGACATCTTCCCATCTCTCAAACCAAGTATATTCTGTATAATTGTTAAGGTTCAGTCCCCAAGAGAAGTCCAGCTCTTGGAAACTCCTCACCATAATGTCCAAGTCAGGAGCGTGTCAGAGTGAGAACTTAAGAGAAAATGGCCTCCTGCTCTAAACAGCAAAGTGAACCAAACCATTTTTGGTTTCTTTCTATCATGTTCTTTGAGTGGTTCCATACCAGTAAAGTTTATGTACATCCTCTGAGCTGGCAAGAGCTTCAAGTATTTTATTCTTTTCTGCTTCAGAGCCCATGGAGGAATACATGCTAAAGAGGAACAACCAGCCTTTCTCGGTTCTCGCTCCCACTTTGAACACAGTGATCATGATATCAGTAGGCAGGCTGTAAGAGAGGTAATGAAGCGTGAGAACAACAAGGGAAAATACCTGACTACAAAGGCGAGGCGTTGACTGGTTCAAATTCAATAATAACTGTAAATTTCATACAATGTAGAGTTAATTCAATGATGGTAAGTTTCACGGTATAAATCAATAAATATAGATTTGGGAGGCAGCGTGTAAGAAGGGAATGAAACATAGCCAAATGCCTTTATTAAGGTCTCAGAGCTAGGAAAATTTTCAGGCCTTTATTAAAATGTCCCATCTCAACTTTCCAAATGATATTTTAATCATTGCTTCAATATTCTCAATAAAGAATTAAAGCCCGGAAAGAATTAATTACATTCAAGAGCATTTCTCCTAACTGCTCACTTCACCAGTCGTTCCGTATCTAAATTAAAGGAGTCTTCTCTTACCCTTTGAGAAATATCTCGTATCAAACCCTCAAAAAGTTGGGGTCATGGAGTTTTTAGCTCCATCATTTAAAGTACTTGCCACACAATCATGCGGACCAGAGCTCAACAATTACCCTCCCAGTCCCATGTATACAACAGAGCTGGGTATGGGGAGATCTAGTGCTGAGGAGATGGAGATAGGTGGATAGAGGCCAGTGGTAGAGGCCTTGTCCAGCAAGTATGACACCCTAAGTTAGATCCTCAGCACCTCAGGTGGGAAGAGATTTAAATACAAACAACCAAAGCAGAGAACCAGACCAAGCGTGAGTGTGCTTGTTTTAACATCAGCACTCAGGAGGCAGAGATCGCCAAGCAGGGCTACACAGTTAGACCCCATCTCTAAACGAAACCCACCAGGCAAAACCAGAAAACATGTGTTGGCAAGGATGTTAAAAAAACTGGAATGTTTCTCTGTTGGTGGAAAGAAAAATCACACAATTACTATGAGAAACATGATATCATGAAAGTTCTTTAAAAATTAAAAATGGAATGCTAGGGAAAATAGTTCAATCCTAAAGAGCTTGTCAAGAAAGCATGAGTACTTGAGTCTGATCTCCAGAACCCACATAATAAAGTCAAGGAGGCGGTATGCATACCAACATTCGGAAGACAGAAACAGGCAAATCCCAGGGGCTCTAGCCAGCCACTCAAGACTATTTAGTGAGCATCAGACCAATGAAAGCCATTGTTTCTGAGGATTGGCATTAGAGATTGTTTTCTAGTATCCATACACATGTGAACTTACACAATCACATATATAGATATATGGTAAAACAAATATTAAATTCTCTGTAATCCAGCAATATCATTTTCAGATATATATCAAAAGAATTTAAATCAGATCTACAAGACCTAACAATTATATGTTTAAATTCATGGCAGTACTATTTACAAGAAGTAGAAGCAATTCAAAGGTCATGAAAAAAATCAATTAAATAGGTTAAGTGAATACAGGGGGATACCATTCCTTCTTTAGGAAATAATGGGAGACCCATTCAAGAAGATGTACATTTCACCTCTGAGTTCCATTTGATGCCATCCAATTGTCAAACAGGTTTGTTGCCATAGTGGTACAGTTCTCTAGGCTGTGGGCACAGGCAAATTCCAGCAAGGCTGACCGAAGCTCTCGCATGGATGGTGTGCCTTCATCCGTCCAAGTCTGCTGCTGGATTTGGTTCTGGAGCAATTTATGTACTCTGGCCTACAGACATGAAACATAATTGATTAAAATGGTATTGATAATAATTTAATCAATCAGGAAATCAGGACTACTACATATCTTTTCTCCAATAAGGAAAAAAGACATAAATAGTACTTATTAAATGTTAACTTACACATAAAGCCCAAATTTAACTGGAATGAAATTACCCAATAATAAAGTTACAAGTAGGACTTGGAATGATACAGCTCAACTCAGAAGGAGATCCCCCATCCCCTGATTTAACTATACAGCTCAGGTTGGCCTTGAATATACAATTCTCTTGCTGACATTATAGGCATATGTCACCACCTTTTGATAAAATATACTTCTTTAACAATGATTTAATGTTTAAATAGTTCTAAATCTATTATTAAAATTATATTAAATATACCACCTAATTTTAGGTCATTAGCAAATTAACCTAACAAAATTAAAGAGAAAATGGCATCTGCAGGGAACAGTATAGTTTACTTATTCCAAATGTAAAAAAGTCAAAGCTATAAAAAATGCAAATAGATGTATAGTATACATCCATGTTATTTACCTAGATTTACCAGTTTCTAATTCTTCATTTTTATGCACGTAAAACATATATTCTTATTTTAGCTAAATTGTTTGTAAATCATAGACATTATGAAATTTCATTTTTTAAAAAAGATTTATTTATTTATTTTATGTTATGTGAGTATACTGTAGCTGTGAGCCTTCATGTGGTTGTTGGGAATTTTTAGGACTCGCTCTGGTCAACCCCGCTCGCACCAGCCCAAAGATTTATTACTATACATAAGTACACTGTAGCTGACTTCAGATGCACTAGAAGAAGGTGTTAGATCTCATTATAGATGGTTGTCAGCCACCATGTGGTTGTTGGGATTTGAACTCAGGACCTTTGGAAGAGCAGTCGGTGCTCTTACCCACTGAGCCATCTCGCCAGCCCATGAAATTTCATTTGTATATCCTTAGTCTGTATATGATCAAAACACCCAGAAAATGGACAATTATTCAATACTATCACCTGCTTTTCTAACCAATGCATTGTCACAGTCATTTCTGAATGAAAGGACATTGTGAAATAAATGTGTAGTATAGAATAGGGAACCCCCTTTTCATCGTTTCCTCTGAAGAAACATAAAAGCTATTCCCAGAATGTAGAAGTCCCAGGGGAATGCCAGAGCCAGGAAGCGGGAGTGGGTGGGTTGGGGAGCAGGGCGGATATAGGGGGCTTTGGGGATAGCATTTTAAATATAAATGAAGAAAATATCCAACAAAAAAGGAAAAGAAAAGAAAAGAAAAGAAAAGAAAAGAAAAGAAAAGAAAAGAAAAGAAAAGAAAAGAAAGCACATAGATAAGTCACGCACAGAAAAGTTGGGAATGAAGTGTCGGGGGTCCACTGGCTAGTGACAAGGCTGAGATGGGCGCTCCCAAGCTCCTGGACATTCAGGCACCACTGGGTCATGAGGAGTTGAGAGCAGAGTTGGGGCTTAGGATAGAGACTAGCCTGGAGCCAGGGGGAATGGGAGCTCCAGCTTGGCACATCAGTAAAGTTCTTAACTTGGCTGTGACTGTGGCTGGGAGCTCAGAGGCCTTCTATGGGAGAATTAAGCCTCTCTGTAGGCAAAGGCCTGCTCCATGCTCCCCTTGGTGGCTCTGGATGAGATAGTCCTTGGTCCCAAACTTGTTACTGGTTGTTCATTGTGGGAAATGGATGCATCTGTGGAAAATGGATGCATACCATACCAACTTCACAGGGTGGACCCAAGATTAAATACCTTTTGCAGGAAGGAATGTCCAGGAAGGGGAGCTTATTGGCTAAACTCTCAGGGCCTTTAGATACTTCATTAGCATTTATGTGGGAAGTACAGCACAAGTTCCAGGTCAAGAATTTTTTTTTCTGGGCCCAGAAATTTGCCAAGGTGGCATTTAACAAAAAAATGTAAGGAGTTCTAGCACTAAAGGGACCAAGTCTTAGATACTAAGCCTCCCATCCTTGCACTCACTCACTCCCCAGTCCCTTGGATCTTACTCTATCGAATGTTCCAAACAAATACCTGAAACCACAGAGCATGAAGACGCAGCAGGAGATGGCTTACTTAACACCAACAGGAAAATACTCCAAAGACCCAATTTGTGATTTCAACAAATGGATAGCTTGAGATAATTACCAAACGCTTCCTAAGACTAATCTCTGCTACCATGAAACTAACTAGCTAGACAGCTTTAGAACAGGCAGACATTCTATTCTGCCTTCCTTTAGGGTATTTTTAAAGCCCTTCAAATCAGTGTCCTTCAAGATTGATGAAAATAAGTGATGTGTATTAGTCTTGTCTGCTACTATTGATACTACATTGAATAGTGTACTTCCCCCCAATTCATATAACCTTAATTGGGCACTGTCTCTGTAGATATAATCAAGTGAAAATGAAGTTATACAGTTACTATGAGCTCTAAACTAGGGGTTGATATAATGATGATAACTGGCCAATTAGGGCACAGAAAAACAGACAGTATAGTACCTTGTCAAGTGACATGAATTTAAGGAAGGAATGACAAGGCTTACTAGCATTTACCTGAAACTAAGGAAAATGCAGGTAGTAGATAATTCTTTACAAGGTTCTCTATGCTGCCAACACGGTGACTTTAGCCTTCTAGCCTCCAGGGGCATAATAGAGTTTCTGGTATTTTTGTACAACAAGTTTGTAGCCATACATTAAGCAATCCTAGGTAACTACTATATTACCTTAATTGTTGAAGTGTCAAACGTAATAGCTGTTAAGACTGAGTGACTGGTCTGAAGAGGGAGGGGGTCTAATACTAAGCTCATACAGTCACTGCTACCTACCAGCATCGCTACCCATGCAGAGCAGTCAGCAACAACTACTAGGCAGGGTATTTTCAGAACAAACATTCTACATTTTATAATGACCACTAGCAAATTAATAGGATCTCTCCTTTTTAAATGACTTTGTTTTAATGTTGTGTAAAAACAAGAGGGACTCTAAGGACATTTTCTTTTTAGATGGCTCTATTTAACAGCAGACAGATGTCTATATTTTGATATTGAAAGAAAACTATTTTCACGTAAAAGTTTCATCAACTTTTCATGATAAACAATGGCATTCTGATCCAAAATAGATATTTCACAACCAGCAAAATAAAAAAAAATTGGAATTTATTGCTTTTTTTAAAGAAAGAAATGTTCAAAGCTGAACAGAATTGTGAATAACAGTATTAAAGGTAGGCCATCAGAGAAACTGAAGAAAGGGAGACTTACCACCAATCGGGAGGACAGGTCCATGTGCCCCAGTTTTTCTAGGAGATTATAGATAAGGTTTGTCTGGAGCAGGGCTTCAGTGATGGGTGCAGTGTGTGTCTCATTTTTAAGATAGTCAATCAAATCAAATGCCATTCGAAGAGGCACTTTGCCAAGGCTATGGAATAAATGAATATGAAGTATAAATCTACTGAGACACACATAACTTCATGGAGGAAAACTTTATAGTGAGTATTTAGGTCTGTAGACAAGAAACTTAGGCTTACAGTAGCATCAGACAATGTTAGATTCAAGTAAATATATTTAAATGGCTCACAGGTAAGGGTGTACTTTAATAGAAAGATACACAACAGCTCATTTTTTTGATCCAGAAGTCAGTTATTATTGGGCACTGCCTAAGTAGAAGCATTACACTGTCTTGGAAAAGATGACTGCTATTAATTTTATTTACTAATTACTTCTATCTGTCACAAGATTGGGGATAGCATACCTCTATCTAAATAGTAACTGATTTGGAATACCTAAATCAGAACACAGACAAATCTTATTTCTTGCTGTCAACTCAGTTTGCCAAATTGTAAACTATAAACTCTTTATTTATAAACTCTCTTGCGAGTTTACAGTGAAGACTAAGCAGTTAGGCTGAGTAGGGTGTTACATGTCTTTAATCCCAACACTGAAGAGGAAGACAGGTGGGTCTCTGAATCTGAAGCTAGTTGATGCAGCTCCAAGCCAGCCAAGGCTACACAATGACACCCTGTCTCAAACAAATAAACTAACTAACTAAACCAGGCAGTTTGTAAAAGTCATAGCAGTAGTGGGCGAATAGACATAACAAGGCTATTTCATATTTAAAATACAGTCAAAATTTTAAAAGTAATAATGATGAGTATTCTTTGTGTTTCTAGGTCTGGAGTCAATCTAAAATTGTAAGCTCTCCAGAAAACACTTCTTCAAAAGACCACTGCCATTTCTTGGCTTTGGGCTTCTATAATGTATATGGTGGTCGGGGAGGTAACCCACACACGTATAAGGAGGCTCCAGTCACTAGAGATGCTACTCAACTAACAGGTTAGCACTAAGCTTTAGGCAGAAGCCAATTTCTTCGTGAAGAGAATTCTTTCATAAAATAATGTGAAGCTTGAATTCTTATAACAGTTTTACTGAACAAAACATGTATCCTACTTGTTGGTATCAATTCTTGGATATAGTGGGTCCTGTTTTATGCTATCTATTTAGTGTGTTTATAGCTGATGTTTCTAACATTATAAAATCTCTGAAAGCAATGAACATGTTTAATATTTTCCAAATCTTCTAAAACTCTACTTGTTCTTTCAACCTGTTCTCTGACCTGTTCCTTACTGCAATACCATTTAAAAATATGACAACCACAATGTAAATCAAGCATACTCTACCCTGCAAGTTCAAAGATGTTATTGATCAGGTTGGCTCGGTCTTTGTCACTCAGAACATAAGGATTTCTTTTTAACTGATTGATTAGAGCTGTCCAGTCATCATGAGCATAGTGAACAATGTAATAGCCAGTCATGTTTGAATTGACTTTGACCCACTGCACTTGTTCTGTAAGATTGATGACATCTAAAAGAGAAGAAAAATTAAAACACCAAGAGAGAAGACAATAGAGGGCTTTGGTTTTTGTTTTTTTTCAAAGTTAACAAAGTATGTTTTCATATCTACGATTCTTTTAAGAAACTAAATAGTTATGTGCTGGTACAGTACGTTTCACATTAATGAAGGTTGCTACTCATTCAAACATTATTTATTCATCATACATTATTAGCTCTAGGATTAGGCACTGGAGAACAAATGACAAAGAAGACAGGGGGATCTGTTTTTATGGTCTAATAAAAGCACCTAGATACAACACCACATAAGTGTCACTGGTGGAAAAAGAAAATACAACATTTATGGAAGCATACAGAACTATTTCACTCTGAAGGGCAGTCTGGAGAGGCTTTGTGAAGGAAGATATGGCTAAGATGTCATTCTTTTAAGTGACTTCAGAATACACAAGCCTTAAGAAATTATGCATGAGGGAAAAGGGATGGTGTGCAGAGTGGAACAGCAGCTAAAACAGTGGGTGCACTATGCAAAGTATGTTCCATCTCAACCTTTGTCTTTTATTATGCTATCAAAAAATTATTTGGAAAATAATTCAAAGCTATCAAAATAAACATTAGAAAAAACTTAAGGTTTTGTTAGGCACAAGATAAATAGTTGAGTTAAAATAACAGAATAGTGACATTTATTTTTTAATACATACACACACATATATGTGTATGTATGTATGTATGTGCGTGTGTGTATGTATATGTACACACCTATGTGCATGTGCTAAGAGAATCGTTAAAAATGCCTATGAATTTTGGCAAAGAGAATGTATAAACAAGGAACTGACTACAAAATATACTGATGAATTTTCAACATGCTTAAAATTATGAATAATTATGTTACTAAACACTAAAATTACTAATAAGAATGTTCCTAAAAGTTGACAAGGATGTAGGTGCAGCAGGAGAGTTATGCTTGGAAAGCCCTGAAGTGAAGATTTGCTAGAATAAGCACAAGCCCTATGTACTGATCTTTCACTATTAACTTCTCAGTCGACCAAGTGAGGCACCTAGCAGGAGATTACAAATCCTTATCAAATGAATGAATACATAATGACTAAGATCATAATAAATAATTTCAAACCACATTAAAATATGATATATTATCTTCTGATCTTAAAGTAAAAATATACATTTTTTAATTATATTAAAAAAATCATCTAAACCCAATGATATTGTAGCATATATTTACTGTCATGCTTGTTTGAATTAATGGAGTATTTCCTACAGTTATCTTCTATGTGTTGATGTTCATCCTGCATTTTCACCTTTAACTTCCCCACCCCTTCATTTCCACTGTCTTCATAAGCAATGCCCAAATAGCCAACTTTTCATTTCAGGACTTGCCCCACTTTAGTCAATCTCCTGTTTTGAAACATTTAAATTTTTTCCTTATCATAATACTTATATAGTGAATTATTTTCATACAAATTGCTTTAGAAACATATTCTAACATGAAAGATAGGTTAGTGCTTGAAGTTTGACTTACAGTTTGTCAAGTTCAAAAGCATAAATTATTAGACTTTATCTGATGAGTCCTTTTATTACTAATTTTGCTGATATTGTAGACATTCTGAAGATGAAAATACTTCTAATTATGTCTTAATAGAACTATCAGTCCTTTTAATTAAAAGATTCAGTATTTATTTCTTTTTTATTCTTGACATAGTAATAGATGGGAGAGATCAATTAGGTGAAATAAATTCATATAATTCTTTTTTCAGGGTAATATGTAGTTCTGGGAAGTATTAATGAAGGAAAAAGTCATGGTTCCAGGTTAGGGCCACTGTAAATAGGCTTCTAACTGATGAGAATAATTATATCATTAGCTAATCCAAAAAGTACAATATTTTCCATTTGGGTTAGCAAGTATAATCTTGTGTGGCGCTTTTAAAGATAAAGCCTGGGGATGAGGTATTACACAGCCCCATCTCCTCTGACCTCAAAAGGAATGCTAAGCATGGCCACCATTTCAGTGGATGGGGTCATGAATGGTGGAATAATGAATATTTTCATTGATGAGAAAGGACTATTCTGCAAACCTGACCAACTCCAGATAATAGAGGGAAGAAATACAGCAGGGAGTATATTTCAAATTGTGACTGTTATCAAGTTGCCAGAACATTAGCAACATAGCCAACAGCAGAAGAGATAGTAGGTTTATGGTATATAGTAGGAACTAGGATGCAGGACATTAAAACCATAGGTATCAACAAATAATCGCTTTATACATAAGGATGAAACTGGTTGCTAGCTCAAATGTATATGAGACTACTTTTATAAGTTTTAAATTTATTATAATCATAACATTAACAGTTTGGTTTTCATAGTTTATTGTAAAATAAAATAGAGTGAGCAATTTAATTTTAAATGGCAAAAAAACCATTATCTCAGACAAAGTAATCTAATTGTGATTTTAAAAACCATTTGTCTATAAGCTATGAAAATCAACTACTGTTTTATGAAGAAATATTGAAGTCCTGAACAAATAAATAAAAATACATGTTCTTACTATAAAATTAGGAACTATGACATCCAGGGGATTACCATCCTACACAGTTTAGCTCTATCCCTAGCAGAAGCCCATCCTTCTTTGCATCACTTCCCTTCCTCTTTATCTTAGTATGTAGGAACAAAGATAACGGCACATAAAAGTATGTCAGCAAACCACCTCCCTTTTTTTTCTTTCTAATTGTTTTTCCTTCCAATGATACATCTTCTAGTTTCAAAGAAATATTTCTGGAATGGTGACATACTTTTCCAGAAACATACAATTTCCAGTTAGAATTAAATATCTCATAGAATTAAATATTTTGGGTTCAAAAATATATATAAAACATAGATAACAGAAATGAAAGACAAAGTAAAATTTTTTAGCCTAACCTAAAATATGACCCTCTTTAGTTTGTTATTTTGTGTAACAATTATTCAAAAACAATGTGTGTGGGAAAAGGTGACAACGATGCTAACTGGACTTTACACACATGACTGAACCAGTAAATCAAGCTCAGAGCCCTCCTGTATACCTAAGGAACCAGAGGATCTTAGAGTGCCGTAATTATTCTCTGCTACATTTTGAGGATAGAAAAAGAAACTGCAACTAAGTTGAGAGTAATTATTATTGGGGTATCAGGGGCCAAGAAGATTCTAGTGTCCTTAGGGTCAAGCATGTCCTTCTGAGAGTAGAGTATTTTCAGTGTGTGCTCAAAATCTGAACTGGCAGAAATTAAAGCAGCAACAGTCACAGGCGAACTATAGTATTAGTGACAATTATATCAAATTAGGCCAGTTCCAGCTGCAGATTCAACAATTATATCCTTTTTGTATATTCCCTTTTACTATGAGTTTTACCAATGAAGAAAAATAAGACACTTCATTTGGCTTTAAATGTTCTTTCTTCATAGTACTTTTAGTCGACATTATAATTCAATGATTTCATTTATTCATTCAGTAATTCTTTATGCACCTACTACACGCTAAGTTCATTAGTGTGATTTATAATCCACAATATTTACCCTCAAGGGGAGATAAATATAACATGGGTAGAGACACAAGTAGACAGTATTTACAGAATATTCTGAGTAGAAAGTACAAATTGTTATTTGAAACTATAAACTAGAGATCTATCTTTCTTGGGATGCAGAGGTCTTTGGGGAACGAGCCATGGCTTAGCTAAGGGCTGAAGAATGAAAAGAAGGAAGTCAAGGGAGTGGAGTCAGGGTGTTCTTCAAGGAGAAAGCATAGCACACACAAGAGTTTAGATGCAAATATGGCCTGTTTGAAGTGCTGGAAAATATTCTGTGCAGCAAAAACAGGTAAGAGAGATGCGGAGGGGAGTAGAAGGAGAAAGAGTGGGAGAGAGACACAGAGAAGAAAGGGAGGGAGAGAAGGAGAATAAGGAGGGGTTAGAGGAGAAGCCAGGGAGGGGATTACAAGGAGAAAGAGTGGGAGAGGAACAAAGAGAAAAAAGGGAGGAGGAGAAGGAGGGAATAGAGGAGGGAAGGGAGTAGGAGGGGGAAAGAGGGAGGGAAGGGGAGTAGATCGAGGTGGACAAAAAAGAGAAGGAAAGCAGAAAGCAGGAGAGAGGTGATGGGGGAAGTGTGGAGAGGGGGAAAAAACCAGGAAAAGAGAAAGCATAGTGGGGAGAGGGAGGAAGGCAGGCTATGGTTCACACACATACATACATACATGTCTACATTCATTGTTGAAAGCTTAGTCCCAAGCTAGAGGATCTTATCACTGACAAGGAACTGCTAATCTCACTGATATATTGGTAGAGAATGGGCACTTAGGAGGGAGGGTCTGGAGGAAGAAGGTTACTACTTTGGAATGTCTCCATAAAGGTTTAATCTGCCAAGGTTTTTTTTTTTTTTTCTCTTTTCCCAGATGCCAGGAACTGAAACCTGTCAAATTGTGAGCTAAATTAAATCTTTCTCCCCTTTAAATTATTTTTGTTATTCTGTTATAGCAACTAAGACTTGACTATGGTAAGGAATAAGTAGGAAAATGGAACTATTTTATAAAGTATGAATCTCAAGAACAGTTTACCACATGCACATATAAACAGAGCTTTTAAAGAGCAGACAGAAGCAGATTTCTTATTGCCTATTTCTAATACCAACAAAAAAATTAAATACTATTTTGAAGTTTGCAAATGTCTTTATTGGCCTCTTTTAAATGCTGCATTGGATTTAGACTACACTGATGTATGCCCAGTAGGGAAGGTTGCTCTTCTTCTTTGGGTCAAGGCACCATTTTAGGAACTCCTAATGGTTAGAGTTCTGTGTTGGCAGGGAAGGCAACACTTTTTCACACATTAATCAAGGAGATGGTGGGATCCCTATCTGCCCCCAGCACTACACACAGTGTGAGTGCTGTGTGGGCAGTGTGCTCTGCTGCAGTGTGTGGTGAAGTTGCAAGGAAATGGCACCCTCACTGCAGCTGGCAGCTGGCATCTTCCTACACGGAAGAGCAACTTAGTGTCAAGTACCTGATCAACCTGATCACAAACCTAACAATCTACAATTGTGAGAAGCATAGATTTAAAAAAAAATCATACAATAGGAAAAGAAACCTTATCACCTAATATTCTTATTTTAATAAAGACAACTGATGAATCATGGGTATATAAAAATGAAGGACTATGCCAATTATATTTTTTACCACATATTTTTAAAAGGCAAGGTATGGAAATCATATGTACATAATGATTTCAAGTAGAAAAATTGTAAAATGATAAGTAAACACTAGTGAACTGATGACAGCATTATGACTACCTACAAAGCTTATGATTAAAGGTTCTTTAGTAAGGGCATTAGTAATAGTGTCTAACATGATCTTAACACATGCCAGACATTATTTTAGGTACTTTATATAAATAAACTCTAAGAATTCTTGTTGCAGCCCTACTTTAGGCTCAGCGAGGCCAAACACCTCATCTAGAATCTAGTTAAATGGAAATGGTAGAGCCATGGTGTGAACCAGACAATTGGGCTTTATTCACCCATCACAATGTAGATATGAAAACAGATCCAAATCTAAGCAAGAACTTTCCCTTTTTCATAAATCTAAGGATTTCATTGCTGATTCTCACATAATCCTTATGTTCTTTAGGGATGTAGATATCACAGATGTATTTCACAAGTGTTTCAAATTTGGAACATTGTAGATTTTTCGACCATTTGTACAATTTTTAATAATAGAACTTCATAATCTGGAAATCTGAAACCTAAAATGATCTAAAAAATCTGACCTATTCTGAATGTTATGACGAAGCTCATGTAGGCTTTACTGAGCCTGTATCATGATTTATTATCTCCTTGTTATCATAGTTCCTTGGCCCGTTTTTAATTACCAAAGAATGTACATGTCTACAAGATATGTTATAATAAGCATTTACTGTAAATTTAGGTCATGAATCAACCTTTATTATGTATATAAATAATCTATAAAGTGCTTGTTAAAACGCACTGGCTGCAAGCCAGACCTGGAGAGTAGATAATAACATTCTAAGCAGCTGCTCTGGTTCTTTTACTTATTTTGTAACATAAAATATTTATCTAGGACCTAAAAATAAAACATTGCCAAAATATTCTTTAAAATTCCTTTAACCTTCTTTTAAAATTTATTTATTTTTATTTATTCACTTTAATAAACTTATTTCTTACAACTAAAAGCCAATGCTATACATATAAAGAGTCAATCAACCTTATTGTAGTCAAATGTTGGATGACGATATACGACATTAGATCTGAGAATGTACATACTGGAAAAATATAATCTATTATCTGCCCTATGTTCAAAGTTTTAAAATTACACTATTAGTAATTTTTTATCAGAAAGGCATTAACTCTAGTCACACCTGATTTCTTGTCCAGTAGTGAAACTGACCGATGTTCTGCATAGTCTCTTCCATCAGTGACATAGGATATTGGAATATGCCAGAGGTGGCTGCAGAAGAAAAGACGGGAGGTTAGCTCTCTTCCTGATCCTCAGACGTGGCTTCAGACAGTAACTGGAAACTCAAAGTTTCCAAGCTCCTTCTAGAGAGGGAAGACCTCATCAGTTTTCACAAGAAGGATGGCATAAACCATCTAAAATTCTTATACCTGAAGGTAGAAACCAGACAAGCTGGGGGAAGTGGATGATACCTTGTGTCTGAAGCCTGAATTTCTGGTTGCATGCTTAGAAAAAATCTTTCTTGTTGTAGAAGAAGCTCAGTCCCCTTCCTCTGGACTGTCACTAATGGGAATCCTTTCTGTAGGGTCCAGGTTTTCATCATTTTCTTTACATCTAGAGTTTTGTCTGTGACCTATTAAATTAAGAAGAATTAATTTTGCTTAAAGATAAACTTAGTATAAAAGTTTTAGTCTACTTTGCCTGTACCTTTTCCTCTTTCCTTAATCTATTCCATGAAGACCACATAGAATTAATACTGAGTTGAGTTTACACTTTGCATCACCCTAAGTCAGGAGCTGCTTAAGCAAACTAGCTTGTAATGTAAGGGGGAGTTTCAGCATGAATGGCACCACGCTGAAAGGCAGCAGGTGTGCTGCCAACCTGTAGAGTTTAGCATCAGAATCCAAAGAGGGTGAAAGTGAACTTTTGGGCCACAGCACCTTTACTTCACAAAGATGCAATGAGTGAGAAGTATTCTGGTTTGGATGCACTGTAACTCGGTCCCCAGAAGCAGCAGGTCTGCACCCTGCCTTACCCCTACTCTGAGACTTCACTATCTTTTAAGTGCCCAGTCTTAGAGGGGAGTTAAAGGGTGGCAGATAATGTCAGCAACAGTTACAAAGAATCTGCTCCCTTAACTGAGTCTCTTAGAGAACAACAGTAAACTTCTTGGTGATCATAGATCTTATTTCCCACACATATGTAAACTTTTCCTGCAAAATCTAAAATCTAATGTCACAGGTTATTTAGACCCTCTGAAGCTCACTACTCCAAGACATCTGGTATCAATGATCAAAAAGTGGTTCATGATACATGGTCTCTTTATGTAACAGGAAGGTTACATTTATGATTTAGCCTATTTTTCCGGATTACTCATAGATGTAAATTCAAGCCACCACATCATCATAAAACCTGAACTATTACATCACCACAGCAGGTTCCACTTCAAACACTACATGCTGTTTAAAGTACAAAAGTACAAAATGATGTTCCCCAGTTTCATTGAGGTATTGATCTTATCTTTCTCATGGCTCCAACCTATTTATTTCAGGTCCAGTGGCTGGGAAAAAAAGCAAGATACTTTGAGAAGTTTATAGTAATCTGAAAAGAAGAGACTAGTGTATTGTTTGAAATAGGTGATGAAGAAACTGAGAATAATGTTACAAAATAGGTTGGGATGTTATTTGCAGTGAGTGATGAAGTCAGGCATATGTTCCAAATGTCAGGATGTGTGTGATGGGAACCAAATAAGTGATAGCTCTCGACTGAAGTGCCAACATATGACTGGAGGGGAGATAATACAGAAACTAGCGTAAGGAAATAAAAATTATTTTCTTCTCTCAAACAGAACTCAATAAGAAAGTGAGGTGGCTCAGTGAGTAAGACCACTGACTGCTCTTCCGAAGGTCCAGAGTTCAAATCCCAGCAACCACATGGTGGCTCACAACCATCCGTAAGGAGATCTGACGCCCTCTTCTGGAGTGTCTGAAGATAGCTACAGTGTACTTACATATAATAAATAAATAAATCTTAAAAAAAAAAAAGTCCTATCTTCTGGGTGAAAAGTACCATTAAAATGTAGTAGCATTTAGAGTAGGTGATGAGACAGATCCAAAGGAAGAGGTCTTGATTGAGCATTCATAAGACTAAAACTATGTGTGATGTTTTGCATATACGTGGTTTTGCTGAAGCAGATGACATGAACTTTTGTCGGATCTTCGGCTATATCTATGATCTTGCAGAGCACAAAGAACCACCAATCTAGATCAGAATAACAAACTTAAAAGGCCTACCAGGACTGTGCAGCCAACATATGTACAGAGGCAAGTTCAGCTCATACACTGCACTGAAGAGGAGCTTCTATCTAATTACACTACTTGTTATAAAGTGGAAGTGTAACAAAAGCAAAGAGACAACTCAAGGGCAGTATGGAACTCATGGTAATCATCTTGTGATATATCACTGAGAGGGTTCAGGGCCCCCAAATCAAGAGATTCATATAGACTCATTAATTGAAGATAGAAAAACTAGAAAAGGTAACTATTTCAAAATGTTCTTTGCAGAAAGTATCAAAAATATGTAATATTCATTAATACCAAAAAGAAAAATTGTCCTTGCTTAGCAAACTAGGGATAGAGATTAAGGTACAGAATAATATGACCATCCAGGGCCAGATACATTTGTTTTTAAATAACAAACAGTATTTTCATGTCTTGACTTTGATAACAAATACTTACATGCTAAGCTCTACCTTCTCTCTCTTAAGTAGCTCTCATTGGTACCATTTCTCAATGTGACAGCTGGATTGAATTATCCACATTACTTACCTCATTGAAGCTGTCCCAGAGATCATCGCTTTGAATAGCTGCATAGCTGTGATTGTGCAGGTAAAGAATGACAGCATGCCGAAATACATCTTCACTAAGGTAACTTTTCAGCATCAACAAGAGAGAAGCTCCCTGCTCAAAAAATTGAGAAAGAGAAGAAAATATCAAACTATTAGAGGCTAAAGAATCAAGAAGCTAAGATTGAAAATAAATCATTTCTAAAATATGTGATTTCATATATATAAAAACATTGTTATGGTACATTATTAGTCTTCTATGTACACAGATGAAGAACATATTTAAATACAAATATTTAAAGATATAAACAATAGCAAAGGGAACTAAGATTCCTATGTACAATAAATCAGCCATGAGCCACTCTTTGTGGTCTTTCAGTGCACTTTGCTGTTTTCATGTCAGCATTAAAACAGTGTGTATTGTCAATAGGAAAATGACAAAATTTCTATGGCATCTCTTTCCCCATCTCCAATGCATAAAGTACTATCTACACCCATGTGCATACAAGAGGAAACATAGTCAGTTAGCAGAGCTTTGAAAATCTCTGGTGGTAGTAATTACATTCTAATTTTAGTCTCCCATGTTACTGAAACAATCAGGATCTTTCTCCTTCTGAAGAAATGTACTATACTAATGAATGTACAGAGGAGGAAGCAACCACTAAGACTACAGACTGAGCTTACAAGTTTGCAGGCAATAATATACCCTCTCACACACACATCACATTTCCAACCAGGAAACAACTACCTTTTTGTGCCATTTCTGATTTGAGAGAGAAATCAGGTTGCTCTATTAGCAATTGATATTATTTTCTATATCTAGCTTATGTTATATCTTCTATAATGAATGCTAGTTAAGCGACCAATTTAAAGATGCAACTACAAAAACAGTGCCTACTACAGTGCCTAGCAGCAAGCACTCAACACAATGTTTGAATGACTTTCACTTGTGATAAAAATGTAGCAATATCAAGTCATCAAGACTATCAGTAATAGCCATTACACTCATTTTTTTTACACCATAGCTGTATTTATTCTATAAAAGTAAGCAATATTTTTCTCAACAATTCCTTCTTTTCTCCTACATGACCAACTTTCTCCTCTATAATATTCCCAACAAATGTCAAACATTCTTAATATCTATTTATCTATCTCTATATATGTATGTATGTATGCATGCATGTATCCATCCATCCATCCATCTA
>NC_034610.1:12907482-12947160 GCF_900095145.1 Mus pahari
CATCCATCCATCCATCCATCCATCCATCCATCTACCTTTGACTCTTTAACTTCACACCTCCTCTGTTATCACATTAGTTCTTGCTTCTCACTTGTAGTAAAACTCTTCAGAGTCATCAGCATTTGCTCTCTTCCCATGTTCTTCTGATAATCATTATCTACCAGCAATGTCATAACCAAGGTCCCTGGTGAATTTCCTGGTGCCAGATCAATCTCAGTTCTCTAACTCACCTTATCAATAATGCACCAATAGCAGTTAATATGATTAATGATCCTCTCCTGTTTGAAAGTCTTTATGCACACAGCCTTGGGATAGTGTTCCTGATTTATCTTATCTTTCCAACGACTAAAGTTTAGTGTCCTGCTATTTAAATCCTTGGGGCTGTCTTTTCTCTACCTAAATTTGCTTTCTAGTTGTTCTCTACTGGCTTTAACCCCCTGATTTATATATACTTAGATTTGGATACTCCACAGAAACATTGTCTAGTTTGTCTCCTGAAGAACCTGCAGAGTTTAGTGATTGGTACACGGTATTTTCAAAACTGGCTAATGGATGAACCGTCACAAAGTACCCTGCATCAGTGCCTTGGTGATTATGAAGAACAAATGGAATATATCTGCTAAACACACTTCCCCAGCCATTTGTTTTTTCTTGCACAAAATAATGGAATTATTCTGTGTTCTGTTTTTCTCAGTGATGTGGGATATTCATCAAATTTCCAACTGTAAAATAAGTAGTTACCATATTGTCAGGGGTTAAGTATTTTACTGAAATCTTATAATCAGAAAACATCAATTCTGGCTTTAGGTGGTTGATTGGTGTCAGAACTCTGTTATATCATGTCTTGAAATAGCAAATTTGTTTACCCTCTATATAGCAACAGAAACACATTTTGTATTTTTCCTTACTGACTATTCAAGTATGGGCTTTAAAAATCACCAAATAAGTTGGGCATGGTGGCACAAGCCTTTAATCCCAGCACTCGGGAGGCAGAGGCAGGCAGATTTCTGAGTTCGAGGCCAGCCTGGTCTACAGAGTGAGTTCCAGGACAGTCAGGGCTTGAAAAAAAAAAAAAAACACAACACAACAAATAACTGGAATATAGTAGTTTCCTTATCCAGAGGGGATAATTTCCAAGACCCCTAGTAGATCACATAGCACAAAACTTTACATATGCAATGTTTTCCCCTATAATACAGTTCAATAAATGAATTAAGTATATATAATATTAATAATTCATAAGATAATTATAAACAATATACTATAATAAGTCATGTAAATGTAGTTTATTTCAAAATATTTTACTACAGTGCAAGACAGGCCTATGATTTTCTTTCTTTATAAAGTTAAGAACTTTGACTTAGTCACTTAAAGGAACCACTTCATACCTTTGCTTTGGCATCTACATAACTCTTGTACATTAGGAATCATTAATAAATAAAAGATAATTGATCACAAGCCCTAATTGAGCCAGTTAATCTGGGAATTGAGATGGTATTTAGTGATAAATTGGTAAGCTGCATATACAACATGGTTACCCTGGAAAACTGGCTTATGCCCGTGCAGGAGAGGATGAGCTTTCGTATTACTCAGGATGACATGTACTTTAAAATTTACAGACTGCTTATTTCTGGACTTTTCCTTTTAGTATTTTTCCTAGGATGGCTAATAATAGTTTACTGAAGCCAGAAAGAAAAATTGCAGATAAGAAAAAATTAGTGTGAACGTGTATTCAAATTAAACTCCTAATTTCTTGTTAAAAGTATTATTATTTACTTCGTCAGGCTTTAATCTGGACAACATTTCTGCCTCCTCCTCTTTCTGTTTTACTCTGTCACTAAGTCCTTCAAGTACAAAACTTTATAAACTGAATCCAATTTAAATTTTCTAAATATGAAGTTTAATCAAGTCATCCTTATGTTAAAAAACATCATTGATTTCTTATGGCACTCAGGACCTGCTGTAGCTGGGCTCATGCTTCCTTTCTCTAGCCCTGGTTCCATCTCTGAATAAGCCCCAGCCATCAGCCCTCCTGGTTCTTCTCTTTAAAGTCCATCTGTGCCCTACCCTGTTCCCTGTGCTCTTTGGATTCTCTCTTCAACATCCATACATTTTTTTGTACTATTTCAGCACACACAGCCTCTCTTGCTCATTCACATGTATTTATGATCTGCTTCACTGCCTGAATACTAGTCACAATGACTAAAAGGGAAACAGAAACACAAATGTTAAGTCCAAACAGATTTACATGTTTAAAATTTAAACAGTTAAAACTTCAATAGGATACCAAGGCAACACTTGTTCGGTCTTTAATGTGAATCACGCTGTTTGTTGACCTACAAACTAAGTTTGAATTCAGTAAAAGCACATTTCTCTGTGCACAGTGATACCTTAAAGTAGGAAAGAGAATCAAACATTTCTTCTATTTGTTCTGAAGACTGAACAGATGATGATATTGGATGAGACGAATTCAAGGAATCTTTCCTCATGGTTTTAAATCGAGCATCTAAGAAATCTTCATACTAGCAAAAAATAAAGCAGTAGGAAGTCATGACCAATATAAAGGCACTTATAGCATTTATTCGAGTTAAACAAATTGCTACAGAATGAAAAACACCTGGGCTCACTAAACTGCAGCATATAAACAAATGAAAGTAAATTGTATGCATTTCCTTATGCTTAAAAGGGCACTGAGAACTGAGGGATGTGAGAATCAGCATTTCTGAACAAAGAGCCTAACTGTAAAATCGAGAACCTCTGACAAAATTCAAAATCTGAATATCCAAGATAAATATTTAACAAAGGTTATAAGTATATTTTTAAAATAGAAATTGAAACTTAGGGCAGAAATGTGGCCCTTACCTTGATTTTTCTATTAAAGCGATATATAATTCTTAGAGGTTACTTAAAAGAAAATCCAACTCGTATTCTGAAAGCACTGCGAGCTCAGCCAAGAGTGTCCCTAGAACGTACATTAGAATTTAAAGTGTTCCGAGCACCCCCAAGTGGTGAGGCTCTGTATTTCATTGTTTAATTAAGTAGCACACATGATTTAACCTACCTATCCTACCTATTTAGTATCTCAACTAAAAATTACTTGCAGCCGGAATCAAGCCCTATATACAGAAAGGTCAAACTGAAACTCTCAAGGGTACTTTTTATAAGTACCTAAAAAATGTATATAGGAGTCTAAGAGCAAGTCACAGAATTCTAGGGTTGAAGACATTACTATGTGGGAGACTGTCCTATAGTTTGAGAAGCACATGTTTTGTGCTTCCCTTCAGCTATCCAATAATACTTGAATTATTTCAGCAATATCTGTGAAATTATGGCTACTGTGTCTGAAAACCCTTGAGTATAGGAGTATCCCCAGACTCTAAAGGCGCACTCACAGCACAGCATCTCTCTATAACAGAACGGCAGTCAATCTTTGAAACAAATACGTGCTTTGTATGCAGCAATAGCAATTTATTTATTTGGTTGGTTTTAAAAAAGATTTTATGTATATGAGTACACTGTTGCTGTCTTTAGAGGCATCACAAGAGGGCATCAGATCCCATTACAGATGGTTGTGAGCCATGTGCTTAGAATTGATATCAGGACCTCTGGAAGAGCAGCTAGTGCTCTTAACTGCTTAGTCCTTGTTTCTTTATTTAAGCAACTTATGTTATTTAAGAATTGTTAAAAGAATGTACTCAGTGACAATATAAAAAGCAGTATGAAGTCAGTCTTCATTTCATTTCTTTTTATATAAGTATTTAAGTTATTTTCCAATTTTATCTACATTCCTTCAAACAAAAGGACCATATCTTATAAAATAAAATGTAATAGTTAAAATAATCATCCTAGGGGGCTGGCTAGATGGCTCAGCGGGTAAGAGCACCCAACTGCTCTTCCAAAGGTGCAGAGTTCAAATCCCAGCAACCACATGGTGGCTCACAACCATCCTTAACGAGATCTGACTCCCTCTTCTGGGGTGTCTGACACCCAGTGTACTTACATATAATAAATAAATAAAATCATCCTAAAATAAAAAATAATCATTTTAATGTTTAATGAAATACTTCAATATGCAAGAGTGGGTTTCATTGTGAAGTCTCCAGCATTACTGACTTTAACTTTTTTTTCATTATCTCAAATGTGTAGAAAATATATGGTAAATACTAACTTATAATGTGGCTATTCCCTCCTCATAGGACAAAGAAACACAGTACTTACACTGTTGAGCTCTTTGAATATTTTTTCCACAGAGAAATACTCCATGAAAGTGGCAAAGCCTTCATTTAGCCACAGGTCATTCCACCACTGCATTGTAACCAGATTACCAAACCACTGTAAGAGAGACAAACTCGTAACCAGCAGGACATGGATATTCTCAGGAATTTCTCAACTGAATGTACTATCAGGCTAATTGAAGATAATAAAATTAAAATATCTTAAAACAATCTATACCCAGAATAATTTAAGTCTTATAAAAGTTATACAAACTATCCCAAAAAAGAAAGGATTTTGAAAATTGTATAAACTGATTTTAGAAGTAAAATAAAAAGTTCAACATTTTACCTAAACTGAATGGGGAAAAAAAAGGGCAGGAAAGACTATATTTACTTATTAAAATATGTATGTATTTTTAATATATGCTATATATATTATGTTATATAGGTAACGATTTTTTTTCTTTGAGACAGGGTTTCTCTGTATAGCCCTGGCTGTCCTGGAACTCACTCTGTAGACAAGGCTGGCCTCAAACTCAGAAATCCGCCTGCCTCTGCTCCCCAAGTGCTGGGATTAAAGGTGTGCGCCACCACTGCCCGGCAGTAATGAAAATTTTAAGCTGCTTCATTAAAGTGAAACTCCTTAGATAATGAAATTATCTGATCTAATATCAATTTTGTAAGATTATTTTCATATATATATATATATATATATATATATATATATATATATATATAAAATCATCTATGATAAGTAAAGATTTTCCTGTGGTCAGAGGGTCTGGATTTCATGCTTTTCTTCCATTACCTGAGGTTCAAAACACATGATTCTGACCAAAATTTAAGTAACATTCTTATAGAAACCTGGCATGTATGTGTGCATGCATATACACACACACACACACGAAGTCAGAGAAATCTTTCAATGGTTTCTTATATATGGTAGTAAGAAGAAGGAAAAAGGTAAGAGGCCTTCCTAAATAACATATGTTCAAAATACTTTTGGGTATGAAGGGATGGCTTAGCCATTAGCCCTTGCACTTCAATCCTAAGGACCCAGTTTTGGACCTCAGCACCCATGTAAGAAGCCACCATGTAATTATCTAAAAACTGTCTGCAATCCCAGTTTTACAGACATATAAACATGCAAATCATTGGGGTCTGTTGGCTCCCAACCTCTCTAAGATATGAATCCTAGGTTTAGAAAGAGACCCTACCTCAGGACAGGTGGAGAGTGCTGGAAGAAGACTCCTGATGCACTGTCACAGACAGAAACACACACACGGACACACATGCACACATGCACGCACACACGTGCATGCATGCATGCACCCACATTTGCAATAAAAAGTGGTCATGGGGTATGCAAATTTGTCAATGTGGTATGGGGCTTATTTCACCACAGTAGCAAAAATTAACATTATTAATAAAACAAAAAATTACATTTGAGAGTTGCAATCACTTATTTTTCAAAGATAGTATCTTGAAAAACTGTTTAACAGGAAGATAAGTTATAAGCCCTAAACAGAAGATAAAATAAAAAAACATATTCTTTAGAGTTAGAAGAAATCTCACAAAAGACCACTTTTCTTTCAGCTCATGTATAGCAGTAAGTATATGCTTGATATATCAGTTTGCCAAGAAGTTCTTCCAAGGGTCACAGCCATCTATAGATGATGTCTGAGTCAAAGTTAACTGGCCACAGCACTTTCAAGTCTTTCTTCACATACTGCTTCTTTACAGCTTCCAAACCCACTGAAAAGCATCTCATATCGAGGGCTCAACAGAGATAATGAGTTGGAAATGGGAATGTTCACGAACATTTTTTTTCCTTTTTCCATCTTATAAAAAGAATTCCTTCACTCTACACTAGGGAAAGCTCCTTCTTCCACATTAATAGAAAACCAAGTTGTAGCAGGAAAAAAGAAAAAGAAAATTGGTCCTGACAACTGTGATTCAAGAATCGTTAGTAGAAAGCTGGATATGATAGCCCACACCTATGAAATGGTACTCAAGAGTTGAGTTGAGATAGGAGAAATTTAGCTACACAGTAAGAAGTTTCTGCTTAATAAGGGAGATTGGTGTAACTGAGGGAAAACACAAAGTCCTGGGCTTGGTCCCAGCACTGGGATAATAAAAAAGATAATCTGAATATACAGTTATTCGAGGCTTAATGGTATCACAGCTGTGTGAGTTTGAACAAAACATTTCGTAGAGTTAAGTCAAAATTTGTCTACCTGTAAAATGGGATTATCACCCACCATAGGGCGTTTATGAGATGAGACAATGGACATGAAATGTCTTAAAGGTGAAATCCTTCCCTTTGTCATTTTATATAATAGCAATACTAAAACCACAAAATAGCTTACTAACATACAGGTATTTACTAAAACTCTAGGGAGTGAGATATAATGGTACTTGTTGGTGATACCTGATGTGCCAGTTCGTGAGCAATGATTTTAGTGACCAGTTTTCTATCTGCTACTGAAGAAGTTGCATTGTCATACAGAAGAGTCTCTTCTCGGAATGTAAGCAGGCCCCAGTTTTCCATTGCTCCTGCTTCAAAGTCAGGAATGGCCACCAAATCTGGACATGTCAAGACAGAAGAGATCAACTTCTCATCTAGAGAACTCCCTAAGTCAAGACTCTCTGCCCAGTAAAAGGTCTTTCATGATCCTTAACATGCCGAGTCTTCCTTTCCCTAGGTCTAAATGTACCTGAGTATCAGCTGAGGAAGACCTAATCAGCAATTCCACTGTCCCCTAACAAGGACAAAGCCAGCCCGTTTCCTTTACAATGAATCAGATTAGAGTGAACACAGCCAAGCCCAGTCAGAGCCCCATTTTGTTCTTCAGAACCAGTGTCACACCAAACAAACTTAACTCTTCTCCTCCCAGGATGGACTTTTATCATCTGAATCAGTTAGAATTTATCCAACTCCATATGGAGCCTTAAGCAAATTTCTACAACCCCATAAACTTAAGTTATCTAAGTAATTTTAAGTCTAAGTTCAGATGTATAGATTGTAAATAATCGTTTACAAATAAAAATTTTATAGCATTAAAAATTTCTTGGTTTTCTTTTAAAAATATTTGTTTTTAAATTTTTAAAAAATTGTTTATGAAACAAATCTTTGTTATAAATTGCAATGAAAATCAAAGGAACTATTTAATTCTTACCCAATTTCTTAAGTGGGTACTGAATTTCAAAGTAATTTTGATAAAACTCAAGGAGCTTTATAGTTGTGTCCAAGGCATGGTGAACTTGACCAATTTTTTCTGGTACAGCGTACACAGAAACCTGAAGAGAAACATAATTCATGGTGTAAAGGCAGGTAAGATTAAAAGGACATGCTACTCAGCTGAGCACTGTTAGGACCAGCAAACAAGTCATTTATACCCATACTTACACAAAATCATTACTTAGTGTTTTAATTTTTTTAAAGCTTTCCCCAATATCTCAAATAAACTATTATAGCACACCTCAGAGCAAATTATAAGCCCTGACCCTAATGTAATGATACATTCTTACACTCTTATAACCGACAAGTGCTCTTACTTATGAATTGTGAAGATGGGTTATATGCAGCACAAAACAACGGTGTTAATCCTTTTGGTGCCTATTATTGTGCCTGTCATCCAGTAGGCACTAAATATATACTCATAAATAAATATTAACTTCACTTGTTGGCTTGCTTTGATGGATCATGTAATAAAAAACAATCATATCATGAGACACCCTCACTATGATTCAGGTCTCACCTTGCTCATTCACTTCAGACTACACACTCAGAAGGAAATCATAGAATTACAGAGATTACTTAAATACCTATGTTTTCTCTATTTGGAAGATAAGTGCACAGTTTAAGTAATATGATATGATTATAAAAGAAACTGAAATTTGACCAAGGGACACAATTATTCTCAATTCTGGCATACAATTAGGAAAAAGGGTTTTGAAAGTTTTCCTCTCTAATTTTTTCTTTTCCTTAAAGAACATGTGCTTTTAGCTTCTTATTACATATTTATCATCTGCTCATTATATTTATTCTAAAAAATAATAAAACAGTGGAATATAAACAAAGAGAACAATGTGACTCAGCGTAAGTCTTTTGCCATTTTGTGGTCTCAGAGATGTAAACTACAGCCCCACACATATGAGGGCAGCACTCCACCACAGAGCTATTTCCCCAGGCCTCTTTTTACTTTTTAGTTGGCCACAGGGTCTCATTAAGTTCTCCAGGCTCAGTCTTGAACTCATTTTGTAGCACAGGAATGTCTTGAACCTGTGATCCTCTTGCCTCAGCATCCTAAGTAGGTGGGGTTACAGGTCTTCACTACCATGCATACCAGGGGAGAAATGCCTTAAACAATATTTTGGGTTGGGTAAGAGACCATCAATTACTACTGTATGGGGATTTGGGGTGCAGCTCTGCGGTACAGGAGGTGGTTTGCAGGTTTAAGACTGTAGGTTGAAACAATTTAAAAAATAAAGAAAGGAGGAAAAGAAAAACAAAACAAATACTATCCTAGTAACAGTCAAATGAAAGCCCATTGGCAACTAGGCCATGGCAGTTATAGTCTAAATGCTTTCTTGTCATCTAGTCCAAGAACCTTTTAAGAGACTTTATAACTACAGTTATGAGGGTCCCTGGTTACTTATGGCAAATATGACTGAAGATCAGAGGATTTAGTAGGTTTAACTGGTTTGTGCCTTTAAGTAATAAAAACAAATACGAGCCAACAAAAGCAGGCCCAAACCTTATCACCTGCAATAAAAAGCAGTAATAGAGCCTGTAGGATCTAAAGGACACACTGGCCTTCCAAAACAGGTTAACTAAACACATTATTGAAAGCATAGTTCCTTGCATAAAGAAAGTCTTGAGTTTCTTCCTAATGACTGATTAGATGCATCAGCAGGAAATGAAATCAAATGTGGAAAGTGTACCAGGATGCTTGAGAGACACTTGGGATATGTCCTGGCTAGTTTTATGTCAATTTGACACAATCTAGAGTTAACAAAAAGGAGGGAACCACTATTGAGAAAATGCTACCATAAGATTCAGCTGTAAGGCATTTTCTTAATTTGTGATTAATGGAGGAGGGCCCAGCCCATGGTGAGTGGTGCTATTCCTGAGCTGGTGGTCTTAGGTTCTATAAGAAAGCATATTGAGCAAAGTCAGAAGCAAACCAGTAAGCAGCACCCCTCCATGACTTCTGCATCAGCTCCTGTTTCCTGCCCTGTTTGAGTTCCTGTCCTGGCTTCCTTCAGGCTACTGACCATTATATTCTACAGTACAGTTCTAGAGATGTCAGTATAATATGTTATCTTACTATAATTCTCACAGAATAGGAAACTTGAAAACTACTAACTTTCAGATATCAAATTCGAAGAGTAGTATATATGAGTTAAGTGAGAGCGGTATTTCTGGTGTAAAATGTTGGAATCTGATCTAAAAGCTTGTATTCATAAGGCAACCACCAAGAACCACCCTTTTATCCACCAGCTTTCAGACCATCAGAACAAGGACATACCAGAGTTCCATTTACATCCTGACTCAGGTTCCTCATCTCCCCTACAATGAAAGCAACCAGGTATGTGCTCATTTTCACACTTTCAGAAAACTCATCTTCAATAAGTCCTTCTTCTGCAGGGACCGATGACTTCTATAGTGGGGGGGGGGGAAGGAAGATGGGAAGATGACAGTTCTGTAATTAAAGGAATCAATGACAAATACACTAAGAAACTAAAAATTCATGTTAGTAATAAATAGATATTTTAATCTTTCAACACAAATTTCTAGATAATGGTTTCAGTTTCTTCTCTTGATCAAGAGGACACAGAGTATAATGAGAACCTCAACATGACTCTCAATATATTTGTTACCTGTAGCAATTGTTCTATCTTCCAATTGTAGCAAAATTCAAATCCTTCCCCATTCCCTACCTCTATAACCTGAGGATCACTGACTTCAAGAGGGAACTGTAGCTAAAACATTCCCTGACATGATCTAGTGCTCCATGGAGTACCCCCAGGAAAAGTTAGTGGAATAAAAAGCATTCAGTCACTAGAGAACTCTGTCACAGACTAAAGGTGAAGAAATGCCAGGAACTCTCAAAATTTCCCAACCATGAATCAGGTTTTGCTTTAGGTTACTGTGAAGTAGGTGCCCACCTCTTTTTTTTTTTTTTTAAAGATTTATTTATTTATTATATGTAAGTACACTGTAGCTGTCTTCAGACACTCCAGAAGAGGGCGTCAGATCTTGTTACGGATGGTTATGAGCCACCATGTGGTTGCTGGGATTTGAACTCAGGACCTTCGGAAGAGCAGTCGGGTGCTCTTACCCACTGAGCCATCTCACCAGCCCGGTGTCCACCTCTTTAAGAGACAGATTAAGGTGATGAGTTGACTATGACAATGAAAGCTCATGCTATCTGATGTCTATGGGGGTAGATGGTAGATGGTATTGCCTGCCGTGCCTGTGGCTACTTCTCACTTCTAGCCATACAGGTCCTAGAAAGTACCATATCGGCTGCACAAAGCCATTCGGGCAGACATAAAAAGAACCAAGTTCTGTTGAGCATAAAGCTCCTCTACTTGGTGTTACCCATACTACCTCCCATGCAACTAACAAGAAAAAGTCTCCTGTTCTTGTCCATTTCCACATGACAACAATCCAAAGTTTCATTAGCCAAAACACTAAGAATGATAACAATTCCAGTCTCAATAATGCTTACAAAAGCAAATTCATTATGTCTCAAGTAATTTACTGGGCTTATACTAGTTCATAGTTAGTATTTGTGCTACTGTAGAGCAGGAAGACACTTCACACTTCTTACCCATGCATTCTAAGCCCTGCAGGGTCTTTTCCTTTCTCAGCTATTCCTCAGACTGACAAAGTACTTTTCTTTCCATTTGTATTTAACTATTTCAGAAAGAATATATACACGTATGTTTCTAAATATCCCTACCAATAGTAAAGAGGAATCCAACTGTTCTCAGAGATAAGAGATCTATCCAAATATTGCACCTTCACGTCCCAATACCTTAGGCATATTTGATAACGCAGTATGGTGCTCATTCCTTGTGATCTTGATGATAAATGTGGCCTTAAATGCTGGTTCATCAAAACAAGGAAAAGCAGATCTTGCTGCCAGAGGTTCAAACTGAGTTGCTGCAAAGTACCTAAAAATAAATGCAAATTCAGTCCAATAGTTAGAGTGCCTACTTGACAGGGCATCCTACCAAGTACTAGAACTATGAACAAAAAATTACATTACAATTCCAGCCTCTAAAAGACCTACTACTAACTAAGGGGGTGGGGGTGGGGGTGGGGGAGCAGAGGCCTAGAGGGGGCAGAATCTTCTTGCAGGCTTCAAACTGTATTTCTAACAGTGGAAGCACATTAGGGGGATCAAATGGTGTGAAACAAATTCTTCTGCAGTTGAAGACACTGTAAAGAAACTAGTACTCAGCCTGAATGGGTCCTTGAATATCAAGCACACTTGATAAAGCACAGAATTGAAGCGTAGACTTGAGAAAGACGGCAGCATAAGGAAAGAAGGCAATACACATCTACAAGCTGGAGCAGCTGCTAAGTGCAGTGGGATTCACAAACGTAGGGGCTTGAGTTTCTGACAAAAGTCCAGAGGCAGGATTGTCATTAGCAGCTACTAAACAGCCAGGTTTGCAACACTGAATCTCAAATCTACAATATGCACTTTCATGAAAATAGAAAAACCAGTTGTTCTTTAATAGTATTCTGCTTTCCTTTTTCCTCTTTTAAGAGATGAACAGAAGTGGTCCTGCATGTGAAAAATCACAAGGAGCAGCAGGGGCTAATGGTAGATTTTCACTCAGGAGAAAGTGATCTCCACTTGAAGACTCCACAAGCAGAGTAACAGGGCGAGCGAGAGCTCTCTCTTATGCCAGCTTCTATGCCATTCACAGGCACTGTGGTCATAGCAGCCTCTGTGCTAGACTCCACATTTAGAAGATAAGCAGAAAAGAGAGATTTGAATTTGGGGTCTGCATTTATTAACTCCATGACTCTGTCAAGTTTTAACCTATATCTCAGTTTTATATGTTACATATTATGGCTGAGACAGGTTTCCCTGAACCAAGCTTAGGGTTTTGTCAGAATCCAGGAAAACTTTACAATAAAACCAACAAAACCACCTAGGTATATTACCTAGGTTGTTCTGCATCGATGCTTAATACTACTACTAGGTAACTACAACTCTCTACACATATAAAGTCATTATGTCTTTCCTGATAAGCATAGGCCCAGTAAAAGCAGAGTGAACTTCATCTGATTACCATGCTATTTCTAAAGTTCATTCCTTTTATTCACCCACTGCCAACATTTTCACCTAGTAAACAGAATAGGATAAAGTCTAAGTATATCCCTACTACTCACATTAGAGAGGCCTATTTGCGGACAAAAATATATCATAACATTCTTCTCTTTGTTTAAGACTGAATCTTAAATAGCCCAAATTGGCCTCATACTCACCAGGTACAGACACACACACACACACACACTCCTTGACCTCCTTGATCCTCCTGCCTCTACCTCCCAAGTGCTAGGACTGCAACTGCATTCCATCATGCCTGGCTATAGATCCTAATATTCTAAGTCAAAACCAACAAGAAAACTTTAAGTTATTGTTCAAGCAATATAACAACTATCACACGCAAGTCTATGAGAAGGCTACATTTTGAAGACAATTACAATGTCTTCTCTATTGTGAAACTTGATACCTATTCTTTCTTTGTGACTATGTTTGCTTTCAGAAACACTTGTTAAGCATGTATATCCTCAAGTCAGGACAGGAATTAGCTGGGAGGTGAGTAAGAGAATCTTAAGCACTGGCAAAAACAATGTGCAAAAGAAACCAAGTATGAGCTGGGGAAGTGGTTCAATACAATGCTCCCTGTCAGCCCCGGCAGACTATTATTACTTTATAATAGTAATTTATAAGTACTTTCATCCTTGGCTATTATGAATATATTAGCATTTCTTAGTGAGTTTGACAGGGTAGAAGATTAAAGAAACATAAGATGTTCTGATCAGTTTCTAGTATTCCAGTTCCCAATAAATACTGGCTACTGTTATGCTTACTTGTAGGAATAGAGAGTTCAACATGATAGGAGAATAAGGGCTGTGAGAGAAAACAAAGGCCAGATAATGAAGATCATCAAAATGTTAGGAATAAGAACGGTGAAATGTTTGTACATCGAAGGCGACCATGAGCACCTCTACTAGCGGAAACAAGTGCAAAGATAAAAATAGGCATAGATTACGTTGGCAGCAGTGTGGAAAGTGGGTAAAGTTTCCTGACCATGAGCAGTGTCTCTTCAAAGCATTTACAGACAACAAGAGCATTGGTTACCACCAGTGGTAAGCGTAGCTGCCTTTCAAGCAAGAAGAAATGCATCCCCCTAATTACTCTATCAATTTAAATATTTATTCTAATTATAGTGGGGTCAATATAAGTTTCCAGAAAAATAAAGCAAAATTGAAAAAAAAACATACAACATTGCTTAGGATTAATAGTTTTCAGACACCCTGAAGGTAAGAATGATCTAAACTTGTATGTACTCTCAAGATAGACAATCATGTGGGTACTTCACTTTAAGAGGCAAGTAAATGAACTTATGTTCTGTTCATTCTAAACTTTCAGTTTAAGATACTATTTTAATTTCTCTATTTTTTAGTTTTAAGGACCCACATTTTTCTAACATAACTCAACCCAGCTCATGCCTAGAATTTACACGTCTATACTAAAAAATCAGTGAATTCTACTGCACAGTATTAATTTTTCCCACTAGGTAGCACTAGGTCCAAAGATTTCGGGGAAATAATCAGATTAGACGAGATAACTCTGGGGCTTCTCTTAGAGTTCTGCTTGAAATTTTAGAGATTCCACACTCAAACTGACATTTTAAAAAGTGAACCAGTAAAGATTAAGGACATTAAGAAGGATATACATAGGCATATTTCATTCTCTCTTTCTACAACTCACTAAGCACCTCCTTAGTCCTGCCTGCAAGTAGATTAGCCCATTCCCCTCACTCCTTACAGCTTCATGGAAGAATGGCAATATTCATCTCATAAAGCATGAAAAGCCCAAAAGAAGTATATCCTCCCATATTACCATTCTACTTTACATATAACTTCCTAAATTGGAAACCTCTGATTTAAAATATCTACGGTGTGGACTTTGCATTGCAAGAGTTACATGCAGAAGAGCACAGAACAAGAACCATTTCAGAGTTTTACATACTTTTTCTCATTACTTTTATCTGTGTAGGTGATGCCATAAAACCCATAATAAGAGTTAGATATATTTGCTGAATACTCTATCTTCAGGGTATAATTGTGTCCTGTCAGAAGAGGTTCAGGGGCAACAACGGCGATTTGTTCATGATATGGATATTCCAGAATTTCAACTTGTTTTTCTTGACTTGAAACTGCTGACATAAATGTCACTCTTGAAATATTATGTCCTGTGCTATGGAGAATGATATTCCGTGTGTCTTGAAGAGCCTGAAGTGAAATTGTCACAGAACCCCTGAATGTCATTGAGGTTAGGTTTGGATGTAGGCTAAGTTCATAGCATTGAGGAATAATGGCAGTGGGAAGCCTAATTTGAGCCCATGGGAACACTTTCCCATTTGTAGCAACTGGCTGAATGAGTTCCGCTGACTGGTTTGTTTTGTGGCAGCCTTCTTTGGTAAAGGTACATCTAGGCAGTAGATAAATCACCATGATTACAGAGACCGCAACCACAATGACAAAAACACAGATCACTAAAGTCCTGGCAGAGGGTACTGAACAAGTCCCATCTGGACTCTGCCTGTAGCCTGCCGCACTGTTCCGAAGGCCTGAGCTTCTGTTCATGAAGGACATGCCCAGCAGCTTTGCAGATGACTCATAATCTTCTTCATCCTCATCCATCTCATGCTCACCAAGACCGCGCACCAGGAGCCTCGAACCTCGGGGCTCATATTCAACTTCATCAGGTTCCAAAGGATGTAAACAAGGTTCTTTGGCTAAATCTACCACATCTGGTTCTTCTTCAAACATGCTGTTTTCAATCATATTCCTTGGAAGCTGAAGTCGATCTACAAAATTAAGAAATAAAGATAAGACAGAAGTAGGGGAGAGCTCATAATAAAATGTTTCTTGAAAACACCAAATTTAGTGTATTTTTAATCACTTGAGGATTTTTTTTTAAACACTAAGATTTATTTCCATTTTAATGCTATTTGAATTAAATAAAGGTTTTTATGGTATTCTTGGATTATTCATTATAAACCCAAGTATATATTTAATAAAGCACACTACAATTGTGAACCAAAACCAACAACAACAAAATAAAAAACTATTAAGAGGGTATAAAGCTAATTCTTTTCCTAGTTCTAATTCTATCACTGATTTCTCACTCTTGGTGGTCACTGAGTGCATAAAAATATATCCAGTGGTGGAAAAGGTTGACGACTGTACCTCTACTGAAGCTTACTGAGCTGTATAAAGGCTTGAGGCCTGGATTATTTTGGTATGCAAAATATATTTGACTTGAATTTGTCTTCTTTTAATAATGAAAGTCTATTAATTTTTTTAAACAGCTGTGATTTCATAGTACTTTCCTTAATACAGTCCTACCCAACATTCTGGGTCCCTGGCTTGACTTTAGAAGATATTACTTTGGCCATCTCTAACTGTGTCTGTCCCTAAACAGCTTGGAGTAAGTGGGGCCAAAAGGAAAGGACGACATTCAATGTCTTACTTCTGGGTCTGGACACCTATAATTCTTGGCTAAATACTGCAAAGGCAGGTTGTGAGTCTCTTTCCTGTGTCCCATTCTTCCTCAGGCAAATCACAAACTGGTCTGCCTGCTTCTAGGCTTAAAAGGCAGCTCCTCAAGAGAATGGGTTATTCGTTAGGTAGGATGGTGGGTAGGACTGTATTAAGGAAACCACTATGAAATCACACTGTTTTTTAAAAAAAAATATAGTATACATACAAGAGAAGGATGTTTCTGGCCCGTAGCAAAATAAAAGCAGAAAATAACTTATGAAATTTTGGTAAGCAAGAAACAGTAACACAGACAAAAAACTTAAAAAACAGGTCAACTACAGTTCAAACACCTGCTTTTTCACCCTCCTGTAGCATTCACAAGAACAACAGTTTCCATATTTAAAAACAGAACAAACACCATGAGTGTCAGCATATCTTAAGGCAGGGAAGTACTGAGGGCTTTCTAAGCTATACCCCCCCACACACACACACTTGTCAAGAATCACTGAAGAAAGGTCTGAAGAAGCAAAGGGATAAATAATACTACATATCTATCAATAACTCAGAATTAGGACATTCAATATTTTATATTAAAAATCATACCTTTTAAGGGATTTCAAGAACAAATTGAAATCATCTTTAATTTGTTCTCACAAGGTACTTTACAGTTAATTCTAATCTTCACAAAAGTTCTATAAAGTGGCAAAATTAAATTTAAGGCATGAAAAAAACAAACATAAATGGATTAATTTAATTTTAAAGTTATACAGGTATTTAATTGTATATTTTAACCCAGATCTAAAACAATTTATTCAAATTTTAATCTTCTCATTAAGGTAATGAATCTTCTGACTCATGTTAATTTAATGAAAGGTAGGAGCTTTTAACAATTTGGTATCTGGTAATAAAATTAAAAATATTATTTCATCATCAGTAGCACAAAACTGATATTACTTAATATACAGGAAAACATAGTACTCAATAAAGAATAAACAGTGGTAACTCATAACTCACAAAATAAATACACACTGCTCATATTAGAGTAAAGTTTACAACTGCAATTCAAAGTGCAGAATGAAGACCACAGTAGCCGTATTACATCACATCTTCTTACAAAAGCAGATTCCTTCCCTTCTAGGCAGGAATTTCAGGAGATTACTCAGTGATCTGCATGCATGTCAGAAGCTTTGATGGAGTCCTACAGGCACCAACCACACTATCCCTAGATGTGCTCAGACCATAGCACACTATTTTACCCTGAGAACAAGTCAGGTCAAATCTCTCTCCGACAGGCCTTTCTTTACTTAGTTCCTCTGCCTGGATGTCATGATTTCCTCTTCCTTCATTCAGTCTGGTACACATCTGTTATTGTGTAACTAAACTCACTAGAACACTAGTCAAGAAAACTCATTTCCTTTAAAGAGTTAACTGTCATTCGTACTTTTGTGCACTTCTGATTTTGAGAGAAAAGAAACTGGAGTAAGATGGCCAACCATTTTCTACTTCTCCATTATGAAATTGGTAAAAATTATGCTACCGTGAAGCACCTAAAGAAATTAGGACATTCAATACTCAACTTCCTTAGTCATCAGGAAAATGCCAATCAAAACGACCCTGAGATTCTACCTTACACCAATCAGAACACCTAAGTCCAAAAACTTAGCAGATTCTGGTGAAGATGTGGAGAAAGAGGGACACTCCTCTATTGTTGGTGGGATTGCAAACTGATACAACCACTCTGGAAATCAATCTGGTGGTTCCTCAGAAAACTGGAAATAGCTCTACCTGAAGACTCAGCTATACCACTCCTGGGCATATACCCAAAAGATGCCCATATAACATATAACAAGGATACATGTTCCACTATGTTTATAGCAGCCATATTTATAATAGCCAGAAGCTGGAAAGAACCCAGATGTCCCTCAACAGATGAATGGATACAGTAAATGTGGTACATTTACACAATGGAGTACTACTCAGCTATGGATGGGAGAAGGGAAGTGGAGGGGAAAAAAGAGGAGGGGAGCAGGACCAGGTATGGGAAGAGACAGAAGTCCAGAGGGCCAGGAGAACTAATAAAAAAAAGTAGCAGGGTGTGTGTGTGTGTGTGTATGAGGGGAGGACGGTGAACTTGGGGAACCACTAGAAAAAATCCCAGCCTCCAGGGATGAGAGAGGCTTCCATGACCCAATGAGGATGATATAAACCAAAATACCCAACAGCAGAGAGATAGAACCTGAAGAGACCACCTCCAGTAGATAGGCACGACCCTCAGTGGAGGGATGGGGCCACCCACCCATCTCAAAATTTTTAATCCAGAATTGTTCCTGTCTAAAGGAAAGGAAGGGACAAAAATGAAGCAGAGACTGAAGGAAAAACCAACCAGAGACCATTCTACCGTAAGCTCCATCTCATTTGCACACAGCAAACACTGACATTATTGCTGATGCCAAGTTGTGCTTGCAGACAAGAGTCTGGTATGGCCATCCTCTGAGCGCCTCTGCCAGCATCTGACTAAGACATATGCAGATACTGACAGCTAAGCATTGGACTGAGCCCCGGGACACCAATGGAAGAGTTAGGGGAAGGACAGAAGGACGTTGGAACTCCAGGAAGAACAATTATCAATTAACAGTACCCCTCAGAGCTCCCAGGAACTAAACCATCAACCAAAGAGTATACACGGGCAGGTCCATGGCTCTAGCTATATATGTACCAGAGGACTACCTTATGTGCCATCAGTGGGAAGGGAGGCGCTTGGTCCTGTCGAGGCTTGGTACCCTAAAGAAGGGGGATACTAAAGGGGTGACATGGGTGTGGGTATGTAGGTAGGAGAGCACTGTCTTAGAGACAAAGGGGAGGGGGATGCAGTAGGCGGTTTGTGGAGGGGAGACTAGGAAAGGGGGTAATATTTGAAATGTAAACAAATAGAATGATTAATAAATTAAAAAATAAAAATAAAAAGATTTATTTGAATAAAACTTCTACTCATTTATAGGTGTGGATTAAGCAAGTAGCCATCTGCCCATTCCCTGTCAATGGTATGTGTAGAGAACAGTAGTTACAATATCTTGGGTTTGTGTTTTAGAATTTAATTTTCTAAGCTTCCAATAGTGTTCCCATTGCCTTGTGATGGTTGGTTTCAATGGATATTTGGGGGTTGTATTAATTACTGCTCTAATGTTGTGATAAATGTCAAGAACAAAATCAATTTGAAGAAATGGTTTGGGTTTTTTTGGCTTAGGATCCAGAGGGTTGAATCTACTTTAGCTGGTAATTATGATATGCCTACAGAAAAAGGAAGAGAAAGAGAAAGGGAGCAGGAAGTGGGATGAGACTATAAACTCAAAGCATACCACAGTGATAGACTTCCTCCAGCAAGGTTCAATCTCATAAAGATCCACAACCACCCAAAGAGCACCACCATACGGGGACTGAATGTTCAAATAGGTAAGCCCATGGGTGTCTCTTCTTACTCATACCACCAAAGGGGTCATTTCATTAATGCAATCTCACACCGAACTATTATTCAAAATTGTTTGTAAGCCCTAAATAAATTCTTAACCTTTTCTGATGTGTTTACGGGCCTATGAGAGGTGAAATTATGCTCCTTAAGCATCTTGCTCACCCTATGCTAGATGCAATCATGAGCTCTAGTCAGCATGTTTTATTCAGTAAAAGTTTCTCATTGGGTAATATTAGCACTTAATATTAGGGCATTCCCACTCATCTACTAGGATCCATCAGAACGTTTTGAGTCTGAGTGTTGTCTTAAGGTTTCTATTGCTGTGATAAAATACCACATTTAAAGGAACTTGGGAAGGAAGGTGTTTATCTTACAACTCTGAGGTCACACTCCATCACTGAGAGAAGTCAGAGCAGAAACCTGAAAGCAGAGGCAATGGAAGAGTGCTGCTCACTGGCTCCGTCTTCCTAGCTTGTTCAGTTATTTGTTTGTTTTGTTTTTGTTTTTTCCTTATAAATCCCAGAACCACCTGCCCAGGGTAGCACTAGCCACAATGGGCCCTCTCACATCAATCATCAATCAAGAAAACACCCTGCTGCAGCCTTGCCTACAGCCCAAGCCTATGGAGGCATTTTTTTTTTTTTTTTGATTAAGATTCTTTCTTCCCAGATGACCATACCTTGTGACAAGTTGACATTAAAAAAAAAAAAAAAAGACTGCTTAGCCATGACCTGTTTAAAGCCAAGGAATATTCAACAGTTGATTATTTGCACTGCACTGTCTTCATCAAATTTAAGAATTGGCCAGTCAGCACGCTGCCAAAATGCAAATAACTTCTTTTTATAACTAAACCTCATCAAATTAATATTTACATAAAACTTTACCCTTCCAGTAGTAAAACACACCAAACTAACTGCTATATTTTACTGAATATTAGAAGAACACAGTTTTGATATATATAATCATCTTCATCTAAATACCAACCTGCTGGAACCTACTTTTATTACAAGCCAGTCAAAAGACATCACTTTAAACCTGGTTTGTTTGTTTTTGAAATGTCTTCAATCTTACATCAATACAATTTAATTTTGGCATGATTACAAGGTTACTCTATACTGATATTGGGCTTATTCCTGCTTTAAAAAAACACCAAATTCCTATATCGATCCCCTCCCCTTTCCAAAAATAAAAGAAACCAAAAAGAAAGTGAAGTTTTATGAGTACATATATAAACAGTAAAGGCATGATTTAACTCGCAACTATCAGGTCCTACAAATTCATGTTGGCCAGGAAAATGAAAGGAAGGGAAATCAGACCCCGAGATTAAGAATACGGGTTTTCAAGTTTGTGGTTCTGCAGTTTTCTTCATCTCTTTTTCTGACCGTCTCTGCCCTGGCCCCATGAAAGAAGGCAGTAAGCACAGCAGATGGGCCATGACACACTTAATGTCTGCCAGATAGCCACTTACAATGCTTAGCTAGCAGCATAAAACAGAGGTCGCTGTTTCATTTTCAGATGAATGTTTGAATCTTGGCTCTTTTATTGACTTACTCTCTTAGTCTCAAGTCTCCATACCAAAAATGTAGACACCATGATTTTATAAGACTGCATTAGGACTATGGTAGCAAGTCTTGGGCCCAAAAGAGCAATGCAGACAGATGATTAAAATTACTAAATCATAACTTAAGTCACACAGTAGCTGAAACCACTAAAAGGGAAACAAGTCAGCGAGTATCAGTTTCTAAGTGGGGGTAGAGGAAGAAGACAGCCCAGGAGAGTAAGACAGAACAGATGAGCAAATCAGGAGAGTAGCATGCAGAAACCAGCAGTTTTCACATGGTTTTATAGGAATAGGACTGACAGTAAACGTCTGTAAAATATCAGGGAAAACCAGAGCTAGAAACCCACCCCCACCCCCCNCCCCCCACCCAGTCTCTGCATTTGGCAACTAAAAAATTAGGAACTTTGGCAAGATGGGAATGCAAGCCATATTCCAATTTTCCAAGAAAACAATGAGCAAGGTACAGGCTGTTTATTGAAGAAAAACACAGGATTAATGTTTAAAAATATATATGGTGAGGGTAGGAAAGTGAAATCCTTTGTTTTTGTTAGTGTGTGTTTAAGGTGGAAGAAGCAACTTAAACATGCTTTGCTATGGGAGAGGAAAAATAAGGAAAATAAAATGAGAAGGTGGAGAAAGTGCTGAGGGAAACACAGAGACAGCATCTCAGAGGAATCAAGAGAGACAAGAACCCAGGAAGATGGTCACGGCTGAGCCTGGAGGGCTGGAAGATGGTCACGGCTGAGCCCGGAGGGCTGGAAGTGAGGACTGAGAAGCATCACATGCTAGCAGAGATTCACAGACAACCTCAGTGACCTCTGTGAAAGTAGATACAAGTCCAGATGCCCAGCACAACACGCAAGAATGAAAAAGGCAAAGATATCTGAGGAGAATAATAAAAGATAGGTCCTATAAAAGAGGATCAGAGAGATCTGACTCACGAACAGGGTAGAGCTGAAGTATTCACATAGCCCTATGCCCAGGCCTTAAGAGGAAAAAAAAAAAAAGAAGTGTTTGAGGTGAGAGGGGGTGTTGCTGGAAAGAGAATGATTAACAAAGGTGCAAACCATGATAAATAACATAGCAAGAGACTTGGATTAAAAGAAGCAAACTTTCCACAAATACAATCCCTTTAAATGGCCATCTCATGTTCTGAGATAATGAAATAGTATGTATTTTTAAATTAACATGATAAAGTCCCCCCAAAAGCATAATCGAAACAAATTTTCTTGGGCAGATACAAAGGTTGCTATATTTAAATGAAGCTAATAAATACCATTGTTTTGCTTCTGAGACGACTCTCACATGATCTACTGATATAAAACCAAATGCTGTAAACATAGAAAAGCATTTTCATAATATATTCTAGACTATCTCCAGTTGGAAACTCCATTAATGTTCTTTTAACCCAATGTGCTTCTTTTGTGAAAAAGAAAGTATATGGCTGAAGATATAAAGCAAGAAGATTATGGAGAATTATTCTGCCATGGGGGAATCAGGATTGACTTTTCCAAGCTGAGTGACAGTGGCTGGCATACACCTCTTGGTCCTGCTACTTCTACGGCTGAGGTAGGAAGATCCCCCAGGAATAGAAAGTTAGCATAGGAAACACAGCAAGACTGTATAGAAAGAAGGAAAAATATGAGGAAGAGTGGGAGGGAGGGATATATATATATATATATATATATATATATATATATATATATATATATACACACATACATACATATATGTGTGTATGTGTGTATATGTATGTATATGTAACTACTATTGTTAAAGTTCATTTCAACACAATAAAATTGCTGTGCAAATCAGACAAAACTGTTGTTAGTATTATGCAGTTTTAGTTTTAGTTAGTTTAGTACAAGATTATACCTACTAATCATCTGCACAAATGATGCAAGAATTTTCACATATTAGACAACAGACAAATTGAGTGTGTGACCTCTAAAAGAAAATAGAAGTGAGTATGGATGTAAATTTAGGACAGGTAATTACACTGATCCATTTCTGAGTCAGGGCAAGACCATGACTGCCTCCAGGCCAGACTGTTGATAACTACTATAAGCCCCTACTGCAGGTGTTTCAGAACACTGTGATGTTGAACCACTGCTTGACTGCCCACCAGAAACCTCACTTTCATAAAAAGCAGTCCCTTGAAGTGCCTCTAGACAGTTTCTCTTTGCTGTCCTGTCCACTGCAGTTCTACCACAGCATAGCTAATAACGTCTACTTCTGCATTTTCCTTTCTTGGTGAATTCTTTCTCTATCTAAATGACAAGACGGTGACCTTTATTCTACATAGTACTGAGCCCAAATAACTCTACTTCTCTGCCTTGGGATGATTTTCTAATAGAATGACAAGCTAGAGTCCAAAGAGAACAGGACTGGCATACAAAGGCTGTAGCAAGAGAGAGAAGGAGCCAAGTGCAAGGGGCCATAGAGACTTGTGCAGAATTTTCTGAGTCCTTTGTCAAATGCAGCACATATCAGCACAGGCTCCTATTAGAGAGGGAACAATATCCCTGAAAGGAAACAGAAGTACCAGAGGTCAAGCAATGTAGGGAAGTGCCGACAGTACAACCTAGCCCCAGCAAGAACTCAGTAATACCGTTGACATCAATTTGAAACACTAGGAAACAGAAGTCACATTCTCAAGTAAGGTCTACTGTATAAGCTGTATGGAAATTCACAAAAGAAAAATAATTTGAAAATGAGTCTTGAGCAGGTAGCAAGACCTGAGAATCATCCTGGGATAGAACTAAGCCTATAACCAGGTGATCAGAAATTAAGCTTCCTTTAAAATACCAACACTCCATGAGGGAAAAAACAAAAAACAAAAAACCAAACAAACAAAAACAAAACAAAACAAAACAAAACAAAACAAAAAAAACCCTCTACACTACTTCTTCAGTACTGTCCAAATGTAATTAGAAAATCACTGGTCAGCCGGGCCTGGTAGTGCAGGCCTTTAATCCCAGCACTCGGGAGGCAGAGGCAGGTGGATTTCTGAGTTCGAGGCCAGCCTGGTCTACCAAGTGGGTTCCAGGACAGCCAGGGCAATACAGAGAAACCCTGTCTCAGAAAAAAAAAAGAAAAGAAAAGAAAAGAAAATCTCTGGTCATTCAATTACACAAGAAAATATGACTCATAAGAAATCAAAAGTCAGTTGCTATACTTTTAATGCAGCTACAAAAAACAGAGGAAAGGGGCTTAAAAAGTAAAACAGAATTCTATGTGAACAGACAGAATTTTACCAGAAAAACTGAAACTGTATGAAAGGGACCAGAGGCCAGGGAAATGGTCAATGGTAAGAATACTTGCGACAAAACCACGAAGACCTGGGTTTAAATCCCCAGTACCCAAGTGAAATAGGTGGGTGTCACCCCACATTCCTGTAACCCAGCACTACGCAGAGAAGACAGGCTGAACCCTGCCAGCCTAGCAAAAACTGTGGGCATCAGGTCAATGAAAGACCTTGTCTGAAAGGGACAAGGCAGGAAGCAACAGGGGACGCATAGCACCTTCCGTTGGCCTCTGTACATGCCCGGATATACACATCTGCTTCATCTGCCACACACACACACACACACACACACACACACACACACACAGAGAGAGAGAGAGAGAGAGAGAGAGAGAGAGAGAGAGAGAGAGAGAGAGAATATGAGAATGATTGGGGAGGGTCAAAATAGGCCACTGGGTAACTGTAGTACTGAAATGTTCAAAAATGAAAATGAAAATCAATGAATAAGACTTATCAGCAACTGGAAATAGCGGGGGGGCGGGGGAAGCTACATGATCTTGACAGGCCACTAAAAATGACCAATTTAAGGAACAAAGGGATGCCATGCTGAAGAAAAATGAATACCACACCAGGTATTTGTGGGTTAATATCAAATACTGTAATAAGTTAACAAGAGCATGTGAAAATGAGACAGAAATATTTGAATAGTTAAAATTCTCTATTTAATAATAGTAATTCAAAATGTTGAGATCATCCACAAGAAGAATAAATTAAAAGAATATCGTACTAGACACTTCATAGCCAAACTCCTAAAGCAAAGAGAAGCATAAACACTTTAAAGGAGCCTCTATCTTTAAGAGAAAACAACACTAACTTCAACAATTGGGCCAGAAAATAGGCTAAGAGTAAAACTATGATATCAACTTTGCATCCCATCCACAGTAACAACATCCTTGAGAAACAAGGATAGTGTGTAAGTACTTTCAACATAGATAAAAGCTGACAAAATTCATCTCAAGCAATTAGATACTATAAGGAGACTTTTAGAGCAGACGTCTTAAAATGAACAAAAATGATATCAGACATATCAGATATGTCTATCAGACATATCTAGGAAGGAAGAAATAACATTTGTCCATAATTTCCTTAAAAGAAAATGTTTAAAGTAAGAAATAACATTGTAGATATTTGTAAAATATGTAAATAAAAGCTACAAGAGGAATGTTGGGAAGGGAAGTGGGGTGATGGAAGAAATATGGAAGAAGCTAAATAAGGAGAATTAAAGTGTGAAATGAGAAGGACAAATGAGTTATTTCAAGAAAAGAAGCAGGAAACAAAAAGGGTTAAATGTAAAATGTGAAGTTATTCAATGTACTCTGTACACAGACTTCAGTAAGTTAAAAATGAATCTTATTGGCCACACAAAACTGGAAAAAAAACCATAAGAGATGTATAGTTAGCAAAAAATATAAAATACTAAAATTAGATAATATAAAATAAAAATTAAAAAATACTAAAGAGAGAAAATAAGTTACTAAAAAATGCTCTTTGACCCAAAAGATAAAATCTAAGAGAAATAAGAGGAAAAAATGCAATATAAGAAACAAAAGTAAAGGGTAAATGAAAATATGATAAAATGGTAAGCTCAACCTCATATACAATTAAGCTAATTTTAAACATTAAATTTGGAACTAAATTCAACTAAATGCTGTTGGTAAGGCATATTTTAAATTTAAAGACACAGACAAGTTAACTGCATAAATTTTATAATCTGAAAGCCCAATAACGTTACATGCCCTTTTTAGTTATGTGAATACTTAATTACAGAGTTCCCAAATCTATCAGGAAAATGAAATTCAAACAGCAAAAGAGTTATTAATCATCATGGCTGAAGAATCTATCACCTTTATAATTCACAGGGCAAGAAGACAAGTCACAGAAGTACTGACAGTGCTGTTAGCTAATTCTACTGAACTGACATCTACTGAGCTAATTCTGCAGGACGTTGAGGCAAACAAATGCATCAAGATGGAATAAAACAAGTATCAGTACATTTCAGAAATCTATATACTTGATATTATTGCTGGTGGAAATAGTAGTGGTGGTGGTGGTGTTAGGGATCAAACACAGAACTTCATAAATGCTAAGCACAAGCTCGACCACTAAGCTACATCTTATAATGGGAACAAACAATTAAAAAGTCAAGCAGCAAATTTCTAGATATTTGGAAAAATAAAATTCCATACAATCACTTGTCAAAGAAACCACAAGGAATTTAGAAAACATTTAAAGCAAATAATAAAAGCATAAAATTCCTAGTTTTTTTTAATGCCTAGAAAAATGTTCAAAACTAGCTAAGAGAACTTTTCATTCCAAGGAGCTCAAAAAAACCTAGTAAATCAAATATTAGTAATTAGAAGAGGAAATAAAGAAAGAGCAGAAACCAGTGAAATACAAAACAGAAACAACAGAAGTCAAAGCAAAGCTTGCCACTGAGGGGCAAGGCAAGCAGGGCTTTGCTTCAAATCCTACAAACTAACCTCAAAGTCCACACATCTTAAGTACTGTGCAGCAACAAGGCAAATCAGAAGCTCTAGGTCAGAGACAGCATTTGCCCTTCCCTCAAAGCATCTGGCAAACAGAACCAGCTAGTGGCACTGCTATACACCCAAGCCAAGAAAATACCCCTCCCACCCTCCTATCTCCCACTCTCTCCATCTATCCCTGTATTTTAATTTTTATAACTTCTTATTCCGTAAAAGGAAACTTTGTGTTCCTGTACATTTAAAATTTTTAACTGTGTAGTTTTGAATGTGAAAAGTGAAAGGGGCTCTGTGATGGTTTGTATATTCTTGGGCCAGGGAGTGGAACTATTTGGAGGTGTGGCCTTGTTGGAGTAGGTGTGACCTGGTTGGAGTAGGTGTGTTACTGTGGGTGTGGGCTTAAGATCCTCACCCTAGTTGCCTAGAAGTCAGTCTTCCACTAGCAGCCTTTGGATGAAGACGTAGAACTCTCAGCTCTGCCTGTGCCATGCCTGCCTGGATACTGCCATGCTCCCACCTTGATGATAATGGACTGAACCTCTAAACCTGTAAGCCAGCCCCAAGTAAATGTTGTTTTTATAAGACGACTTGCCTCAGTCATGGTGTCTGTTCACAGCAGCAAAACCCTAACTAAGATAGGCTCCTTTGTATACATCTGCTTTAAAATTCTTACTTCATTTGGTAACCCCAACTCTTAGGCTCATTTTGCAAATATCCTACACAGAAGTTTAGGATACAGCTATGTGCAATAATCTCCATAGCTAGAATCTTTGCTCTGAATCTTAGAGGCACACTGTCCAAGCTGATACATAAGCTAACTAACTAAATCAGATCTTGTTTCAGCTGAGCTTTTAGAATTCCACAAAGCACACGCCATGCACAGTGCTCATCTACTTGATGGACTCTGAGACCACAGGTGTTCCAGACACTGATTTCTCTGAAGGTCTCTGAAGGGTGCACAACTGCCACAGCACCTCCTCGATTCATACTCCAGTTCTTATTCTCCTCATACCATAAATCCTTCTCCTTCTTCACCAGTTATACCAGTCCAATATTCTTTTTCATATCTCTAGTTTCTTTTAAAAATCAATCCAACTAACTGTAGAATGTCTTTCTGTGACCAGTTCTCTTCTACTGCCTAAATGAGCATAGCATAAAATACAAAATACATAGTTCATAGGAAGAAAAGGGTAGAAATACTATGGCAAAGAACTATTATAGGCCCTAAAAGCTGATAACCATAATTTCCACAGATAGTACTGTCACATAATCCACTTTACCTCTACAGTAAACCTTCTGCTCAATCAAGAAAAAGCAACTTGACTTTTAGTAAACATCACATTATTATTCTAAATTAGTCCTGCCAACTTGAAAGATTATCCAGCATGGACTTACTTCCTGGTAACCACTGTACATGGAGTTTTGTTTATAATTAGATGTGCAGTGCTAATTATACCCGCAGTCCTCCCAGGGTTGTATGGAGGATACAGGGAGTCAAAAGATTCATTCCAGAATCATGAGTCACCTCCCTCCCCACAATTCACACCACAAACCACCTGTCAAACTGGGACACTGGAAACTGGACAGGGAACTTGTCTATATGGCAAGTTTAGGGTTTAGAGTTAAATTTTTAGAGTTTAGGGTGGAATATAAGTTCCAAATCTATACTGTATTTAGTTCTAGCATAATGAGCATACTTTAAAAATTGAAGGAAGTAAAATTAATAAAATTCTAACGACTAGTTTATTACTCTGTAGAATAGGAAGTTTTTCTATGTAAACTGTACTTAAACATTTTGCTTCACTCACAGATAATTCTTTTGAGGGAAAGATTCAGGTCATTCGCCTTGTTAAATGCTGTGCCTAAAAGAGGAGAAGCCTGCAGTAACACCGGAAATAAAAGCAGCACCCAACACATTAAAATTAAGTCATAATTATTGAAGGTGACACAGGTCTATGCATTAATTGTTCGAAGGCTGAACCTAGATTTACTGATACTTGCAGCCTGATAGAGATCATGTCGTAGTTATGACATTAGCAAGCTCCTTCTAACACGAAATCTTTTTTTTTTTAAAAAGATTTATTTATTTATTTAATGTGATTTATTTATTTATTTTATGTGTTATTTATTTTATGTGGGCTAGAGAGATGGCTCAGTGGTTAAGAGCACTGACTGCTCTTCCAACGGTCCTGAGTTCAAATCCCAGCAACCACATGGTAGCTCACAACCATCTGTAATGGGATCCGATGTCCTCTTCTGGTATGTCTGAAGACAGCTACAGTGTACTTACATATAATAATAAATAAATCTTAAAAAAAAAAACCCTAGGGATCAGGTGTACCTAAAGCTATGCTTATTTGCCTTTACACAACTAAACAGGTAATTTGCAGCTATCGTCTTACAACTATAATTTGTAAGAAGACAATTTAATTTTACATACTTTTCAGACTTTTCTGGTTAAAATAAACTAAAGGGAAACATTACACAGACACCAAGTATAATTTACCAATCTGATATATTGATTCAATGAATTTTCTACCACTTGCAAATTATCTATTGTATTATATGAAGAGCCTATTCACAATTTTTATTTTCTGTAGTTTTGTACACTATGGGCAAAAATTAATACTGCTATACTAGAGAGAAGCACAAAGATGAATTCGTAGTTGGTTTAACTTTGCAGCTATGAAACATGTTTTAAGCACCAATGTCAGAAAGCATTTGAGATGAACAGAAGAGAGTCTGCAGGAGAACTGCAGGACACAAAGAATCAGTGCTTGCAAGCTCTACAAAGAGAACAATCAGTGCCTGCAAGCTCTACAAAGAGAACAGACAGAATCAAGCGCAGAGGCAAGAAACATAAGCAGCATACTGCAGTCCTTAACAGAAACTGACAGAAGAGAAAAAAAATGAAAAAAATCATTTCCTATAGAAAAAGGAAGAAAGTTTTCTACTTGAACAAACAGCCACCGACAGATCCATATACAAAACAAGAAGTTTAGCCAATTAGCCAACAGAGCAACTATGTCTGTATATTTTAATCTATAAATAAACTGTTAAGAGATTTTTTTCTTTATGGTTTACATTTTTCACTAGCTTTTCAAAATTTCTCTTTAATATGCTCTCAACACACAAAAAAAACTCAGCTTGGCTAAGTTACACCTATTGGTGAGCTCATACCAGAGGATTCTTAAATTCATCTCATCAATACCTATCAAGGTCTAAAATGTTTTTCACCAAGTCCAACAAGAAAAGTATCAATTACACAGGGCTATACATTACAAACTCACAAAGAAATGATACATAACTTTAAAAAAGCCTCCAAGATGGCTCAGTGTGTAATAATGCTTGCTGAACAAACATGACAACCTGTTTAACCCCCAGATCCTGTAGGATTCAGTGGGTATAAAAAGATGGGTACAGTGGCACATCTGTGGCAGGTAGCTAAATCTACCAGAAGCTGGTGGGTCAGCTAGCCTATACTACACAGCCCAACAGAAACGCCAAACAGCCTATCTCAGTGGAGGGCAGAGATCAGAAAGTCCGCCATCTGTCCTCTAAACTCCACACTGACACTGTGGTACATGCACAGCGGCATTCACACACATATCATACACAATGCTCATACTTTCACACAAACAACATGATAATAAGTAAACTTTTGAAATACGTTTAGAGGCTGGTGAGATAACTCAGTAGTCAAGGCACTTGCAACCAAACCCGATGACCTGAGTTTGCTCCTTGTGTCCCACATGGTGGAAGAACTGAACCAAACCAATTCGCACAGTTCTCTGACTTCACATGCAGCTCCACCCCAACACACAGACAATAAGTAAATGTAATAAAAATTCTAAGTGGATGTTTATTGCTGTATTCTTTTTACAAAGCAAAAAAAAAGGTAAATGATTTATATTCAACCTATTTATTCTTACTATTAATATCTGGGGTTGGATACTTATAAAGAAAAGCGATATACGTAGCTAACAGTTTTGTATCTTGCTGAATCTAGAGAGCATGCAGCTCTGATTATGTGAATCACCTCATGCTGGATAACATCAAAATGGCAGCAACACAAGGGAAGCCAGGAAGCCAGCCAAAGCAAGGAAGTGTCTGGTTCTTAACAACCTTCTCTGCACTGCTAACTCAGGGTTCCAGGAAAAATACATTATTCCCTTCAAGGACGGTGCCCTCAATCACCTTCCAAAGATCTACCTCTTAAGGGTTCCATCACCTTCCAATACCACACTAAGAAACACTCTGCCAGAAATCTATGAACCTTTGGTAGAGTAGCAGATGAATATGTTCATATTTAATACAGTATTATACAGATAATATAGATTTACCTCAAATGCAGAAAGGTATCTGAATAAATAATAAATAAGGTTTAAAGGAAGAAAAGCATGTTACAAAAATTTAAATTAACTTGACCAATAAGATACAATGTAGATAAAAACATACATAAACAGTGATTATTCCTAATAATCACTGTTTGGTTATGCTGGGTATTTTTATTACCCAATTTTCCTTTTATATGTAAGTGGAATAAACTTTCACATATATACAAATAATGTTTTAAAGATTTATTTATTTATTTATTATATGTAAGTACACTGTAGCTGTTTTCAGACACACCAGAAGAGGGCATCAGATCTCATTACAAATGGTTGTAAGCCACCATGTGGTTGCCAGGATTTGAACTCAGGACCTACGGAAGAACAGTAGTGCTACTAATCACTGGGCCACCTGTCCAGCCCACAAATAGTTTTAAATACGCTAAGATAGAAAGTAAATTAATAAAAAGACAAAAATTGTTGGCCTAGAAAGAAATCAGGAAACTTGGATACCAGGATAGAATTTGCTATTTCTCTTTCTTGGGATCTCATCTTAGAAAGTGGAATTTTACCTTTACTATGTAAATTTCTACTGTCCTTGTAACTTGGTTTAATCAACAAAATGAAGCAGAAAGGTTTGGTAGAATGTTTAATGCTGGGCCTGGGTAGGCTGTGTAAACTTTACTATTCATTATTACTCTAACAGCTCTATTAGAGAAAATCCAAGTTAGCTTCCTTGTGGGTGGGTAACCACATTAAAAACATACAGCCAACAGCCAGCATCCACTGCCAGATACATGAGTGAAGCTATCTTAGAAGTACCTAATCTCAAGTCAAGGCAACAGACAATGACTGCTCTTAAGTGACTTCAGGCAAGAAAGTAGAAGACACATTCACCTAAACCTAATTCAAATTGTTGACCTAAAGAACAATTAGCAAAAACTCTGACCCAGAATTGTTCTTGTCTGAAAAAACTGCAGGGACAAAAATGTTAAAGACCCTGAGGCAAAGGAGGTGCAGCGACAGGTCCAAATTGGGATCCAGCTCAAGGGGAGGCCTCACGGCCTGACACTGTTAGTGATGCCACGGTGTACTTACAAACAGGAGCCTATCATGACTGCCCTCCAAAAGGCCCAACAAGCAGCTGAAAGAGTCAGATGCAGTTATTTATACCCAACCAATGGACAGAAGCTGCTGACCTCTGTGGCTGAATTAGGGGAAAGCTGGAAGAAGCTGAGGAGGAGGGTGGCCATATAGGAAGACTCAACTAACCTGAATCCCCAGGATCTCTCAGACACTGAGCCACCAACCAGATAGCATACACCAGCTGATATGAGGCCCCCAGCACATGTTATTGTATGAGAGAGCCCCTAGTTGCTCATCATCTAGAGGACTGCCAGGTCTGCACTCAAGTCAGAGAAGATGCACCTAACCCAAGAAAGTCAGGAGGTCTAGTGGAGTGTGTGTGTGTGTGTGTGTGTGTGTGTGTGTGTGTGTGTGTGTAAGGTGGGGACAACCTCTTAGAGATGGGAGGAAAAGGTGTGAGATGTGAGACAGTCAGAGGGTAGACCAGAGATAAAGTCTAGACTGTAAAAAAAATTTAGAGAATAATTTAAAAAAAAGAGAATAATTAGCAAATAAAATGGTTGTTGTTTTAAGTCATAAATTTTGTGAAATGCTCTGTAATAACATATAACCCCTTATTCCTTATATAGTATAACCACCAATATTTCAGTGATCTTATTTTCTGAGGGACTCAAGTTCTACCACTGAGCAACATGCCTCTGAATTATTCTCACAAAATAATTTATCTCCTAAGACCAAACTTAAACCACATTGTACATATCAGATCTACAGTTCCATGGCATATCTTAGATTGCAATACACTGAGCAACATCAGGGTCTTATTGATACTTCAGACTCAGCTCAGAAGAAGAAGAAAAAAAAAAAAAAACCAGAACATTTTCATTAGAACAGTTTGCATTCTTCATACAAAAACTCCTGTATACAGATCTAGGCTTTCATCCTAAGCCTAAGGAGTTTGATATACATGACTTCATTATCAACAAGCATACCTTACCACCCAACAAATGATGATGAGCAACTAGGGGCTCTCTCATACAATAACACTGGGCTGATCAACAGAAACAACAGAGAGCTAAGAACTTCTCAGGAATCGGGCATTCTGCTACCTCCTATGTAACCCTGGGTAAACCTTTAAGCTCAGTTTGCTCATCTGTAAGTAGTACCAATAACATTATCTATGTTGGAGGGAGGAAGATAATAGCATATATGCATTATATATATATATATATATATATATATATATATATATATATATATACAATATATAAAATCACTGGAAAGAACTACCCACCTCACTAAGTTATATAAGCCATAAAGTGTTCAGAATACAACCAAGTACATAACAAGTACTTAATGATTAGCATCATATACTATTACCAGAATTTTTAAAATATTTATTTTATGTAAATGAGTACACTATAGCTATTGGCAGTGGATCTCATTACAGACAGTTGTGAGGCACCAAGTAGTTGCTTGGAATTGAACTCAGGACCTCTGGAAGAGTGGTCAGTGCTCTTAACTGCTGAACCATCTCTCCAGCCCCTACCAGAATTTATATAACATCTCATTTCTTAGTCATAGACAGCGTCTCCCATACTAACACTTCAAGTTTGCTGTTAAAAAACTAAGTGCTGTTATAAAAAAAAAAACAACCATTTGCATCTTAACTATACCTTTAAAGAGAACCCTAAGAATTTCATGCATAAAACAATTACATTTGTTGAAGGATATTTGCTAAGAATTACAGAAACAAAACATATTTTTTATAAATAATTATTTTTATTTTTGAGATTATAATTACATTATTCTCCCCTTCCCATTCCTCCCTCCAAAAGTTCCTATGTATCACCCCCAACTCTCTTTCAAATTCCTAGCCTCTTTTTCTTTAGTTGTTGGTGTGTGTGTGTGTGTGTGTGTGTCGGTAAAATTTACAGGAAGATGGAAGTGAACAGTTCAGTGCACCCAGACTCAGCACAGTGATTCTGAAAGCAGCCAGTTTCTCAGAGTCACAGGAAATGGTTAAGCAACCTCAGAGCAGTCATTTGCTTTTGCATCACAAATGTTTTTCAAAATAATTATTTTCAAATAATAGGATACCTTAAAAGTGTTCAAGAACTCTGGAAGAGAAGCAAGTTTGCTGATATTACAGGTTACTACTCTGTTTGAGATATTCTTATTCCCCCCTTAAAAAAAAGCAATGGGAACTCATATTTTAATGGATTTTCATACTTTGTTACTAACATAAATTCTTAAAATCTAATCAGAAAGATAAAAATAGCAGTAAGAGTCAAACTTACTGTTAGTAAAAACTAAGCAACAAAGTTCAATACCAATCTCATACAAAACAATCTAAACATGACGGGTGGGGAGGTCAGATCTGTAGAGAACTCTCATTTTATCAGGGTTGATGTTTTTGGGAAAACTCTATCTGTTGTTTCCTTTTCTCCTGTACTACTTGTTGAGTGACTCCTGGTGCCGTAAAATAAGTATCTGGGAGAGACTGCACTTCAATTTTTTTCTAAGTGAAAAAATTCCACAAAATTCTTAAATGTCTTTATAAGATCTTTAAAACATGCTTTACTATTTTCCATTTCTTAAAAGTACTATTCTGAACATATGGTCATCACTGGGGGTGGAGGGCAATCAATGACTGCACTGTTAATTTTAAAGACACAGAACTCAGTGTTCTGTCTGAAAAGCAAACTTACCCAGGCACTGGTCCTTCTCAGCCAAACCTCAGAATTTGGCCAACTTGTCTCATATGCCTCATTCCAATTAACAACGTAAAGTTTATAGCAAATCATGCTGCACTGAGTTTTGCTGTTTAGTTTTCTTTAGACAGGATTTCACCCTTGGCTCAGAATGGCTTTCAGCTCAACCATGGCTGGCCTCAATCCAGTATGATTGCTCAAGGCTTTGGCCTTGGCAAAGACTGCTAGTGCTGAGAATACTGGTATGAATCACCCTGCCCAGCAGAGTTGTTTTTGTTGGTTTTTTTTTTTTTTTTTTTTTTTTAAGGTTTTAGTTTAGACTCTTTTTTTCACAGCACTTAATTTTACTATAGTTGTATTTTTCAGGGGATTTATAATTTGGTTATGATTTAGAATATTAGGTAACAAGCAGTTCTTTGACTATGCAGTCTCTGAGTTATAATAATATTTAAAAGAAATAGCTATGTTAGATTAAGATATATGTTTATTACTATTAATTATCATTTAAGACATTTATAAAGTTTGTGATTTTAAATACAGAGGAAATTCCTATCACTGGAAATTTTCTATCTTCTCAGATTTCTATCTAGGTTCAGGCACAATTCCTGGCTTTGACTCCTAGTGCCATCCCAAAACCAAAAATAAAATAAAGCAATCCAACAGCAATAACAAAACAGACAAACTAACAAAAAACCCAAACTGTATATATTGTCAAAAGTTAAAGTGAAGATTTCAGCAAATAATTAAATTAAGTGAGTATCATTATAGCATGGCTATTTGGGTGAAGTGACCAATGCTCAAGTATTAGTGTCACATAAACCAAATCACAATAATCCCACTCATATCTCTTCTTCAATTCTGTACATAAACCACCTCAACAAAACACAGGACATGGTTCCATTAACTGTATAATAATCATGAAGAAAAATGGAATGGCATTAGCAGAAACAATTCTGGGCTCAACATAATCAAATCAGTCCTTATCAGTGAAGGCGAGAGGTAGAGAGGTCAGGGTAAAGTTATGTAAAAAAGGGCATGGCTTGCCTTTTGCAGCTTTGAAGATGAAAAGAGGGAGTAGGAGCAAAAACTGAAAGTGACCTTTAGAAGCTGGGAAACTAAAGGCCGTAGTTCCTACCCAGAGCCCAGAGTGTTTACTAGCAACACCTGGCTAAGACAGGTCATGCATTTGACCTACAGAGCTGTAGCAGAACAATTTTGTACTTTATTTTCTATCTAATCTGTGATCATTTGTCATGGTGGCAATGGAAATTCGTAAATTTCTATGCAAGGCATATCCACATTTGCAGCTGGTCAGCTCCCCTCTTATAGTAGAGGGCAGTATGTGGGGGCATTACGCAAAGTCAGAAGTGATATTTTCAGTCATGCTATAGCTATTAGGTAATTCAACTAGCTTATGAAACATAAAGAGATCTATTCTGATAAGTTGGGTGGAAATCTCTGGAAAAGTTCAATAAAGGGAATGTCCTAAAACTATTCTTGAATTAGGTAAGAGACAACTCTAAGACACTGGCACAAACTACTAAGGTCTAGACACGCTTTGTCCTCAGATTACTTCATAGCTGTCCAGAGTTCACTTCAACTTACAGGAAACAATGGAGAAAAAACTTGGCAAAGCAATCTACATGAGGATTAGTGTCTATTTCAATACTGTTCTCTTTCCTTTGACCATTCTGCCCTTAGGACAGGCTTTAGTCACAAAATAGTGTGCTGGTGCCAATTAGGTAAAATTTCATTGAGCCAGCCGGATATTTCTGTGTATGAGAACCAGGAAAAGTAGCCCGGCAGGTTACAGTTTTGAGAGAATGCCAGAGGGAAGAGAATTGTTCTGTGAACCTAACGACATTTTTCTATGAACTTACAAAAATTACAGAATAACCACGAGAGAACTAGAGGGGAGGGGCAAGAGGGAGATACATACATACATACATACATACATACATACATACATACATATGGATCAAAGCTGCAAGGTAGCAGTGTGTATTGGTGTCAATTTCTGCTTACAGTAGTTGCTATTCTTACCATTGTGACAAAAATAGCTGACAGAAACAACAGAGCATTGTCTTTGGCACACTGTCCAGAGGGTAGGTGATCATGAGCAGAAAGGATTATGACTCAAGGGTGTGTAGCTGTTAACAGTTGGAATTGGAGCACATTGTTTACATCACGGCAGAAAGGATGCAGAGAGCAGACCTGGAAGCAAGGGCCAGCCTATAATCACAAAGTCTCACTCCTTGTCGCCAATACCCACCATCCATTACCATGTCCATAAGGTTCAGTAACTTCCACCAACTCGGATCAAGTGTTCAAACATATGAGCCTATGGAAAATATTACATTTAAGTCATATACTGCTACAACACTTGCCACAAACCTGAAAAGCTTATTATAACAACACAAATTAATTCTCAGAAGTTCTAGATGCAAGAAGTCCACAATGGGACTCGCTGAGGCAAAATCAGTTGTTAACAGTGCTATGATTCCCCTGAAAGCTCTTGGAAGAACTCATCTCCTTATCTTTTCCATATCCTAGAAACTGTTTGCATCCAGCAAAGGCCAACTGAATCATTCTCATACTATATGATATTAACAAGTCTTTGACTTCAAAGGGCTCAAATGGCTAATCCTGGATAATCTCTTTAAGATTAGATGAGAACTAGAGGGGTCATGTAGCTTACTTACACTGAAAGGAGTTTCAGAAGACAAATTTAAGGCCCGTGTAAAAGGACTATACAGAGAAACCCTGTCTCGAAAAACCAAAAAAAAAAAAAAAAAAGAAAAAGAAAAAGAAAGAAAGAAAGAAAGAAAGAAATTAGTATTTTGGACTTAAGCAAGTTTTACATGGTAAACGTTTACTAAATTTGTTCTAAAAGAAGGTAGACAAAAAATGTCTACCTTTCTGTGATAAAAACTGTTTAACTGTTTCTGTTTATACCTGACCAGTATTCTAAACTAATAAAACACCAGTCAGGCATTTAGATGAAATTAACTCATAGCTCACAGGAATATCCTCCTTTTCCCACAGCCAGTCAAACGGGAATTATAATTTTGACATGGTAATGATAGATTAGCTATCTATACTAGGTGATGCCTACCCTCACAGGATAGTCCCAGCTGACCTGGTTAAAGCTCAGGGCAAAACTTGTGGTGTCTGAAAACACAGAAAAAAGAGATTCAACTCTGGTCCTCTTAAAGGTCTAAAACAGTATGTGTGAGGAGAGGGACAAGGATCATTCTCTGTAGAGAGAATCTCTTGTGAGCTGTATGGAAGCATCACCTGTCCAAAAAAAAAAAAAAAAAAAAAAAGTCTATGGCTAATGAGCTGAAGCAGGAAATAGGAGGTGGCAAGTTCCAGCAAGGGGTGGGGGGTCCTGGGAAAGAGTCAAGTGCAAAGTGCAAGAGATTTTACTCCAAACTCTGGAGAAGACAGTAGCAAAAACCTGAAGAGAGGAAACCAACCATGTGTAGAGGCATAGACTAGAATAAATGGGTAATTAAGTTATGAGCTAGTTGGGGAACAAGTCAAAGCTTATGGGCTAAGCATTTATTCACATATAATTAAGTCTCAGAGTCATTATTTCTGGGAACAGAGTCCAGGTGGAAAAAGGCTACAATTCTCCACTCCTGTTTCCATATTAGAATATGCAGAGAAGAAAAATAAACTTAGCCGTGGAGATCTTTAACTCACTAAAATCCTACTAAGATAGTTCAAGGAAAAAAAAAACCAGAAAGGAGCTAAGAAGTGAAATTATAATCTGTGCACTACAGGGAGTTGGAATTCTGAGTGTGGGGAAAGGAGCAGCATGTTGAAGCCCTATAGACAGAAACAGAAACAAGGATGACAATGAATCAAAATAGCATCCTTATTCTTATGTGTGTGTGTGTGTGTGTGTGTGTGTGTGTGTGTGTGTGTGTGTGAGAGAGAGAGAGAGAGAGAGAGAGAGAGAGAGAGAGAGAGAGAGAGAGAGAGAGAAAACAAGTAAAGGCTCCCTTGTACTGAATTGTATTTCCTGGAGGTTTTTTTGTTTTTTGTTTTTTGTTTTCTGTTTTCTGTTTAAACAGGGTCTTGTTCAGCCCTGGCTGGCCTGAGGCTTACTACTTAGAGCAGGCCGACCTCATGCTTGCAGAGATCCTCATGCCAAATGCTGAGATCACAGGTGGGCACCAGTGTGCTCTACTAATTAAGGTTTAATGAGGCCATGAGAGCAGGTTCTCAATCTGACAGAAAGAGTGTACTTATAAGAAGGAAAACCACTGAAGCTTCCTTGCTTATTCAACATCTGCAAAAGGAAGGCCACTTGAGAAGGCCACAGCAAGAAGATGGTATCTGCAAACAAAACAGAAAACCCTCTCTATAATATGACTATGCTAGTACTTTGGTGATCTTGGACAAGCTTTAGAACTGTAAGAAAATTAATCTGCTGTTTAAGTCACTCACTGTGGGCCATTTCATTATAGGGGGGAAAAGACTAATATACTGCCTCTACTCTATTTCAATATAACCACTCCATAAGCACAATGAGTAAGGGAGGCAGGACTGCATAGAAACTCCAGGGAAAATTTAATGGTGAACCAGTTTCCGCGGTATCACAGACCAGAATGTACATTTCAACAATTTATACAAACTATTTTTGTGGTTCATAAGGGACTGTTCATATGGTGTTCATAAGGGACTGTTCATATGGTGTTC
>NC_034610.1:12947179-12971582 GCF_900095145.1 Mus pahari
GTGTTCTCAAAGTGTCCATTGATTTTTATCATTAGATTAACATCAAGATAAAAATGCCCTCTAATTTTTCTTCTTGGATAGTCAGGGATAAAATTCATGGTTTCATACCTTAGCTCAAAATTAACTAGTGAATTCCACTTGTCTTTTCATTACATCACTGACATCCTTGCCTCTTCATGGCCTTGTCATCAACAGGTACAACACAGCTTCACTTTCTTTAACCTTTTCATAAAGCCATTATCAAAAGTTGTGTGAGACGTGCTCATTCCTTTTTATCAGCTCTGGAGAATATTAGAAAGTTTCGTTTTAAAAGCTGAATCTAATTGGTTGGGGACTGCCTTTGTGGCTTTCAAATGAAGTACAAAATGTCTCGTCCAATTCCCCCAGAAGGCCCCACAGTAGCACAGGAAAGGAAACTGACTTAACCCACACTGCTTAGGCCTTAAATGGACAACAGTTCTCTAGCCATGAAATAAGCATACAAAATGAGAAATGAAAAAGGAAAATACTGGTTCACTTTCCACCTTAAACTTTGAAAGTTTTTGACATAAAGAGACTCCCCAACCCCACATCACACCATCCCCAAACACTGAGACAGTGTTTTATTAAACACTGTCTTTTCTCTATAAATTATAGAATCTGAAGTTCAGCAAAAGATCAATTGTTAAGTTTCAAACCCAGGACAAGCAGCTGAGATGCCTATTTAACATAGCAAAGCAGACCTGGTCACCAGGTTCTCCTCGCATCTCTCAGTCTCTCCTGTTACACGGTATGGCTGACAAACCATACCTGCTACCCTATACTTTGCAACCCAGCGGCTGGGCTGCCCTTCCCCCAGAGGCTCTTCCCTATATAATTCAGACATTTTGGTTACCTGCCCCTTTTTGTACCTTTGGCCTCCTGGCTGCCATACTTGGTTCTCCTCTCTCCCTCCCCCTCTCCCCACATGGTTTAGTGTCATGACTACTCTGAACTTTCCCAGATGTGTCTGCCCCTGGCGATGCTCTCCCACATCTCTATAATAAACTTTCTCCTTCATTATATCTAGGAGTAGTCATGTCCTTGCCTTTCATTCTTACTTCTTTTTTTCATGCATCAATAAATGCATTTCACTGAAAGGGAAGTTAAGTGAATTATTAAGAATGTTTTAAGGAGAGGGTGGTGGCTCACGTATGTAATTCTAGCACATAGAAAAGAGGATTGCTGCAAGTTTGAGGCCAACTTGGTCTATGTATCAAGTTCTAAGCCAGTTAGTGCCAACCAGTGAGACATTGTTCCAACAAACTAACAGATCCTTTGCTATAGAGAAGTTTCTAGGAAAAGGAAGAGGAAAGACAAACTTCCAAATTAAAAGAATACAAATATTTATTTTGGAGGGTTTTTTTTTTTTTTTAAGGAATCTTAACCTAAAGTAACAGTCAGTAAATATAAAGCATGCTTGAAACACTGTTAGATGAGGGTCAGAATAATGAAAACACAGAATTGTGCATCTGTTTGTTTCTTTGAGACAAGATCGCAGGATCTTCAAACTGGAGATCCTCCTGCCTCAGCCACTGAAATGCTAGGGATCACAGATATGTTTCATGCTTAACTAAAAATTCTGTGTTTATTTATATGCTGTAAGTAATTAATGGTTCCTATATGAATAAACATATACATTTTTATACTGAGCCAAACAAATATTTATAAACATTTAACAAATAAAATCCTAAGCATGTAGCGTTTCTGCTTTTATAACACACCATTTATGCTTTTTCCTGTGGAAAAGTATAATCTCTTTACCTTTAGTTTCTATACTCTGTTCCCCTGTAATATACCTGCATAGCCACCAAATACTTAGAGGAGAATAACTTATATCCTTCATCTTAGTTCCTGGTCAAAATCACTAGCCTTTGAATTCCTCAACGTCAAAATATTATCTTTGTGAAGAAAAAAAAAAGAATACAAGACAGAAAAATGGATACAAACTCATGGCAGAGTGGAAGTAGGGAGGTAAATTGCAAAATTTATAATGTATTCTCAGAGCCAAAGCTCCTGCTAAGTTACACTCATTCAGTAAAAATAGCATGTCAGTTATAGACACACACAAATTAGTCAGTCAAACCAGCTTGCTGAGCTTCCCATGCAGAAACGGGAGATAGATAGCCCACCCTTGATATTACAGACGTTTGCATCTCTAATGCCTGGAAGACACAGGCCTCAATGCCAGCTGATAAAGCATGTGTACTACATACTGTCATATTACCTCACTCAGGATGATCTTTCTAGTTCTATCCATTTGCCTGCAAATGTCATGGTGTCATGATGTTAATAGCTGAGTAATACTCCACTGTGTAAACATATCACATTTTTTTATCCATTTGTCGGTTGAGGAACAACTAGGTTGTTTCTAGTTTCTGACTATTATAAATACAGCTGCTATGAACATAGTTGAGCAAGTGTCCTTGTGATAGACTTAGTGATAGTCCTTTAGGAATATGTCCAGGAGTGATATAGCTGGGTCTTGAGATTGACCAATTTCCAATTTTCTTTGCACTCTTCTAAATATCAACATCCAGTTAGACCAGAACCATTGGTTGAAGATGCTTCCTTTTTTTCCATTGTGTATTTATTTGTCTTTCTTTATCAAAAATCAGGTGTCCATAGGTGTGAGTCTTCAATTCTGTTGATCAATATGTGTGTTTCTATGCTAATAAAAACAGCTTGAGATCAGGAATTGTGATACCTCCAGAATTTCTTTTATTGTACAGGATTATTTTAGCTATCCTGGTTTTTTTTGTTTTTCCAAATGAAGTTGAGTATTGTTCTTTCAAGGTCTCTAAAAACTTGTGTTGGAATTTTGATGGGGATTGCACTGAATCCATTGACTGCTTTTGGCTGTTTTTACTATGTTAATCCAAGAGTATGGAAAATCTTTCTATCTTCTGATATCTTCTTCAATTTCCTTCTTCAAAGACTTTAAGTCTTCTCATACAGGTCTTTTACTTGCTAGGTTAGAGTTACCCTAAAATAGTTTATAGTATTGTAAAGGGTGTTGTTTCCCTGATTCCTTTTTCAGCCTGCTTGTCATTTGTATACAGGACAGTCCTTTTTTCTTTTTCTTTTTTTTTTTTTAGTTAATCTTATATCTAATCACTTTGATGAAGGGAGTTTATCAGCTCTAGGAGTTCCCTGGTAGAATTTTGGGGGTCACTTAAGTATACTATCATATCATCTGCAAATAATGATATTACAAATTCTTCCTGTCTTGATCTCCTTTGGTTGTTGTAATCTTCTAGTTAGAACTTCAAATACTATATTGAATCAATAAGAGGAGCATTGCCTTGTCTTATTCCTGATTTTAGTGGAAATGCTTTAAGTTTCTCTATTTAATTTGATGTCAGCTATAGGCCTGCTGTAAACTGTCTGAATTATGCTTAGTTACATCCCTAGTACCTCTGGTCTCTCCAAGACTTTTATCATGAAGGGGTACTGGGTCTTTTTGTCAAAGGCTTTTTCATGGTCTAACGAGATGGTCATATGCCTTTTTTCTTTCAGTAAACCTTAGTTTTTAAACTATAAAACAACATCCTGTTACATCTTTAAGTCAAAAATTACTTACAGAGGGAGAAAAAGGCCAGAATTTGAATGAAGCAGTGTGAATTGTTCACCATAACTACACTGTGCAAGCATCTTACAAATTAAGGCTGATTCATAGACAGAGTTCCACAATGGATAACGAAAAAAAGTACAAAACCAAATGCACTTGGGAGAAGATTGAGTTGCGAGAAGAGACCTATAATTCTCAACTCGACAGTGCTCAAAAGGAGTGATTCGCTTGGGCTCAGAGCCTGTTAAAAAGCCACTCTTTCCACAATGTAAATTCTCCAAAGGCCACAATTCTACCTAGACTCTCTATTTAAGAACAAAGCTTGGAGAGTTAAAATACGGTAAAAACACAAGTTTTATGTTTTATTTGTGAGGGTATGTTTTTAAAATATTTAGAAAACAGACACAAGCAAAAAACCAAAAAAAAAGTTATAAAATATTTGTCTATTGACTAAGACCAGCAAACATGAGTATTTGTGTGTAAAAAGACAATAAATATGTTCAAAGTACCATATATATACATATATAAAATCATAATGAATTCCATTATTTTGTATAATTAACATACAGTGCTAAGAATGTTTGTTAAAGAAATTTAAACAGCACCCAAGATTTTGTATCAAAACTTAGCTCTATGCTCAGTTCTAAATGGAACATCTACCTCTCATTCACCAAGAAAGGCTCAGGGAATATCAGAGGAAGAGGCAGAAAGAACAGAAGTGCCTGAGAAGGATGCTATAAAATGATACCTTCAGGACATGGCATGGCTACTCACAGCAGATCTGGCTACATGTCAAGACTGTCAAAATTCTAACATGGATTGGGGAGGGACTCACAAGGCCCCATGTCCAGTTTAGGAGCTATTCTGTTCCATATAGGTTGTCCATATCCCAGTGAAGGGTCATGCCCATGAATATAAGGACAGTACTAACTGCAATCAGTAAGGTTTTGGAAATGAGGTGGAAGAAGATGGGGGAGGGGGTGCTGAAGAAGTTAGAATGTAGGAGGGGATTTGATCAAAACACATTGTACACATACATGAAACTCTCAAAGAATAAATACAAAGTATTGATTTTAAAATTTATATTAGAAAGGATCCTTCCTGAGCAATTCCGGGTATTTTTAAAACAAAGGATTAACTTTAAGTTTGATGGAGTTATTGGACACAAAGTTAAATAACAAAAGTTGTCTTGTTTTCTTGAAAACTGATTTACTGGGCACTCCAGTTGATTTTTACCTAATATTAATCAAAATCTTAATTTATTCTTTTAATTTATTTACACAGTACACTGTAGCTGTAATCAGACACTCCAGAAGAGGGCATCAGATCCCATTACAGATGGCTGTGAACCACCATGTTGTTGCTGGGAATTGAACTCAGGACTTCTGAGTTTTTTTTTTTTTCCCCTTGGTTTTTCAAGACAGGGTTTCTCTGTATAGCCCTGGCTGTCCTGGAACGCTGGCCTCGAACTCAGAAATCTGCCTGCCTCTGCCTCCTGAGTGCTGGGATTAAAGGCATGTGCCACCATGCCCAGCGACCTCTGAGTTCTTAACTGCTGCTCTTAATAGCTGAGCCATCTCTCCAGCCCAAAATCTTATTTTTTTAAATTTTTGTTTTTCTCATTATCTTGTTTCTTCATTGTCTCCTTTTGAAACTGTGATCACATTCATGAATGTTAATTTCACATCATAGAATAAAATTGCCTTAAGTGTTGCTCTTATACACAGGGTGGACCTAGGCCTCCCCACACATATGTAGCAGATGTGCAGCTTGGTCTTCATGTGGGTACTGAACAACTAGAGTGGGAGCTATCCCAAGAGCTGTTGTCTGTCCGTGGGATATGTTCTTTAGCTGGGCTGCCTTGTCTGGCCTCAGTGGGAAAAGATGCACCTAGTCCCACAGAAACTTGATGTACCAGAGTGGGAGGATACTGAGTAGGCCCCCATCTGCTCAGATGAAAAGGGGAGGGAGGCATGGAGGGAAGGACTGAGGGAGGCGGTGACCAAGAGGAAGGCAGTGAGCAGGATGTAAAGTGAATAAATAAAAAAGTAAATAAAATAAAACAAAAGAAAAACATGGAAGAAATCAAAGGAAAAAAAAGATGCTTTTATGGAAGGGGGGACAACTGATTTCATGGTAATAATTTTCCAAAATTTTGCAGCTTATAACCAAATTTTAATACTTGTTCTATATTTTTAAGATATCGTAATTATACTTTAAGTTTATATAATTCACATTTCCTCTTTTACCCCACATAAAATAAGAAACTTTAAGTCTGAAGATGGAATAAAGGACTAGCTATAGTGTCATTTCACAATGGATTGCATGTGCTCTGAAATATCAGCATTGTTTTCTGAGATACCAGCACAGGAAAGTGGAATTCAGGATGAGGCACAGGAAAATGCACTTACAAATATCAATAATGGGGCAGTGGTGGCACACGCCTTTAATACCAGCACTTGGGAGGCAGAGGCAGGTGGATTTCTGAGTTCAAGGCCAGCCTGGTCTACAAAGTGAGTTCCAGGATAGCCAGGGCTATACAGAGAAACTCTGTCTCGAAAAAAAAAAAAAATACAAATATCACTAATGGGGGTCTGTAAGGGAAACGAATTCCACTTCAATATAAACAAAAAACTTGTATCAGAAAATATTTCACTTGGTGAATAAATTTGCCAGGCCCAATATTCAAAAGATTTTACCAAGTAATTATTCTGCAGATAACTTGTTGAAATACTTTTTTTGATAATTCTTTGAAATATTTTTCATCTGATTCATTAGACTAATAAAATACAAGTATATGACAATCTTAAACCACTAAAGCAGTAATTTTCTCACCAATTTACAATCATCTGTGTACTAGTTTTCTTATTTAATCCATCCAAAAAATTGTAATTATTCAAAAGGCTAAGACTGTAACCACATTTTTAAGAAACTATTCAATCACTGTCATTCGATTATGTAAACTAAACAGATGTTTGAATTCTTCTGCTTTTAATACCTTTAGTATCTAGTATTTTAGTATTTCCAAAATTGGAAATTACATAAATGTGTGTTCATCTACAATGAATAACTAGACTTGAGCAAAGCTAATAACATCCTAATAAACCTTTGCTTATTCTACTTCAAGTCATTTTTATTTAGATTCAATGATTTTTCTGCATACAACCTCCAACTGAAAAATGTATCAAACCTCTCAATAATCCCCATCCAAGTAAAGCTGCTGTATAATACAATAATAGACTTCTCATCCTCACTGAGAAGTACCCAATCCTGTATGCTCAACCTAAACTGTCTTCCCAATCTAGCCACCTACTCTAAACACTGAAGAGACACTATCAAGGTTCCCAAGGGCTGACACAGCATCCGGGGCAAAGAGCAGAAAATTACTGCTACTAAGTGTATAAATAGACCGGCCAAAGCTCCTATATAGGATCTTGGTAAATCTAAACAGACCAGTTCTCCCTACCAAGTCTCAAGGGCCACAGGAACTTGCCCTAAGCAAACCATGGAACATTTTTTGGTAACCGAAACTAGATAAGTATTATACTGTCTTCATATCACTGTACCAATGCCAACTTAAAGAATAGTCTCTTAGACACTTAGCTATCCCCTGCCTCCACTACTAACCTCTACAAAAGTTTTCTCTCATTCTTAGGATGACTTTTTGGATATGAATGTTCTGATAGTTGTTTTAAAATCTTCCAAAGTAAGTTTCAGCTGAAAGAAATGACGCTCCCAGTAGTGGAGATAACTCAGTGAGTAGAGGCATTTGCCATACAAGCATGAGGACCTGAGCTTGACTCATCAGAACCACTCCTCCCTCTGAAAACCCTGGGCATGGCCACATGTGCCTCTAACCCTGCAGGAGGGAAGTCAGGAGAGTCCCCAGGATTTGTTGGCTGCCAGCCTAGCCATAAAACATACTGAGCTCCAGGTTCAAGAAGAGAGACCATCTCAAGGGAATGAAGGCAGAGACTGAGACCAGACAATAACACACACACACACACACACACACACACACCACAGAATACACACACACACACACACACCACAGAACACACACACACACACACTTGAGCACAAGACTAAGATCCAAAGCCTCCTCTGCTATCAGGAATTTCCTTTATGATATTTAAAGCAGTTGCCTGGGAAACACCATCATTTGCTATAAGAAAATGGAAATCAGCAACCCAAGGAGGTGACTTCTCACTGCATCCCTGCTGTCCTATCCCCTCACCTAAAGAAGCTCTCCCCAAAGAAACATCAGGAAGCCTTCTCTAACTCCGCCCATCCCCCCAGCCTTCTCCAGTAGAACCCTGTAGCTTAAAAAAAGGTTTGGACTCCACCCCTCCCCAAAGAGATAACTGAGTCAAATTTTGTTTCAGTGACTCCATTCTAAAAATATGTGGAATGCCCAGGAGGCTTTTCACTAGGCAGTACATATGAGAAGGAAAACAACTTCAAAGAATCTCTTATAATTAAACTTAACACTCCATTGTTTTTGAAAACTTCATTGGCAGCCTCAATTTTATTTGGTAAATGGCTTGGTTCCTAGTCTAGATGCTAAGGTTGAAATTAAAATCAATCAGCTCTTTGTTCAAAAATCCCTAGCAAATTCTATCTCCTGCAAGCACCTTCATTCCTTGATGATGGTCCTCCCTTGGACAGAACACCTCTTACTTTCTGTTGTTATTTTCAATGCTTTCCACTAAAGCAACAAGTAACATTCTCTACAAACGTCACTAGATATAAAAAGAGTTATGATACCATAGAGCTCCAAAATTTCCTTCATTTCATTCCTCTTCCTGGTTTTCCATTAACAGAAAGGGTATTTCTAAAGGGGAAGGGGGCAGGGAGAGAGCCTTACAAAAAGCCTTGTAGCAGTTCAACTCCAACCCCATACAGTTTTCCAGACACCAAGTAGCTGACAGAACACAGCTGCACCACACACAACCCAAGTCCACAGTAGTCTTGGTTAAGTTCTGGAAAGGATAAAAATGTTGTTTTCTAATAAAGGTATAATGTGACATTAGTCAATGTATCTTTGTTAGTGAAAATGCTAAATGAACAGGTTAGAAAAACAATTTTGCACATTTCTTTCACAATTACAATATTATCTTAGGCAAAATTACATTTCTAATGGGTTACTACTATTTGATGATATGCTTGTAAAATTCTTCTAGCAGAAAACCTACCTCTAAGGAGAGCATTTAAAAGAAGCTGTGTGACTGAATTACTGAACAGAAACTCACCACTGGATTTTTCATATAACTCCTCATCTTTTTAGTTCTCTACTTTCAGATTGAGCTCTCAAAGATCACCGACAGACAAATGACAATTATTGCTATAATAGTTTCTAAAATATGCTGTCTTTTATTCTGTCTCAAGACAAAAAATTTTGCTAACACTGCTTCCTGGTTTAAGCTTTAATACTTTATAGCTACCCTTTTTACCTGTTTTTTTTGTTTTGTTTTGTTTTGTTTTTTTAATGATGCTAGTTAGCCCTTGATTTCTTTTCTTGTTGTTCTTGCTTTGTTATTATTGCTTTTTGAGATAAGGTTTCACACTTCTTAGGCCTGGCCTGCCTGGAACTTGCTAAGGAAACCAGGCCAGCTGAGATCATCTGCCTCTGACTCCCTGACTGCTGGAATTAAGGCATGAGATATGGCTAACCCTAACTCCTGGCTAACTCTTAATTTCTATATCAGATTTCCCCAACTGTAATTTAAAAGATAAGGCAGGAACAGAAACACACACACACACACACAGACATACACACAAACAATTTAACTGATATTCCATTTCAGAAAAACTTTGAAAAGTTTTCTTCCAATGAAGTAATTCACTATAGAACAAAAAGAAATATATATATGTAAATGAACATATAAACAGTACATGGTAAGCTCTTGTTTCTGAGATGATACTATATATAAGGTTTTTTTTGAGAGATACACACATCCATAAAACAACTGTTATTTATAGGATAAAACTGGCATAATTTTATACTGCTTTACAATCCATAAGTAGATAATTTGTTGTCAAGGTATTCCATTTTAAAAGCTGGAAAATACTTTTAACTGGATATTAATCTAAAAATAAACATACACACTCTGAAAGGCAGGAGGTCTGCCTCATTTGATTATATACCACTGTACAGTAATCAAATGATTTGTGTGGAGGCTATATAATTAATATAAAAAGTGACAATTTCTACTAGGCTTTTGGTTATGTCACTTCAATATAGAAATGATTTTTCAACCACTAGATTTACCTGTAATCACACCAAAAACTAGTATCTGTTAGCAAAATATATACTAAATAACAGAAAATTAATTTAGTCATATGTTTGTAAAGTCTCTATTTGTTTACCTGAAAACTTCCTCCAAGCCCTCTTTAAATGAGTATTTGTACTATTCTCAAAATGCAATCAGGTATTTCTAGGCCTGACTCTGGACCTCCCCAACCAGATTTTTCAATTAAGCCCTGAATTTTAGCATCTCTTAATTCAAATTAAAGTTATTCTGAGAGATCTCAAGCAACTGAGGATAAAGGCAGATGGACATCAAATAAATAGCTGTCTTAATATAGTATCTCTTAGAAAACCTAGATAGTTTCCATGAACTTCCTGTGGTGCTAATAAATAAATAGGTCACCACTACTCCTAAAAGTTATGTCTCTACCTGCCTTAACAGGACAAGGCAGCTACTGTCAAACCAATCTTAAGTAGAGTCAACACATTCCTATGCCCATAAAATGTCACCAGAGAGCCAGAGCCAGACCAAATGTCCAGCTTTCAGTGTGGTAACAGTCCCTCTGAAGGTCAAGGCAAAAACTATTCACTGAGCCAAATAGGAATTTCTGGCACTAAAGGCCATCTTTATAGGCCTTTTCTAGAAACATTCATTTTAAATGGGTTATAACAGTTATTAACCGAACTGATGAACACAAGATATTTATTAATACATGAACTTATTACTTCAGGCAGAGCAGGGCTCAAGAAAATGAGCCACCACAGCAGCTCATTGCACAGCAAATAGTGAAAGCATAGAAAATGCTACTGAAATCACTGAGTTCTGAAAGTTGGAATGACAAGAATAAATTCATCGACTTTACGAACTTGTGAGTCAGTTAATGAACTGCTGACAGTATTTTAAGAAAGCCAAGGGCTCAGAGCTACTGAAACTTTATTATACATCTATACACACACACACACACCTCTTTATGCAGGGACATTCAAGAGCATGTAAATGAGAAAGATTTACTAAAGGATGATCAATTACAAAAGCCAATATTAAGCTTGATAAATCCTTCAATCATAAATTGTAAGATAAGATTGTCTGTAAGAGATTGTCTATAGAATTAAATGTAGTTGTTTTGCACTCAAAAACCTAACTACAAAAATAAGTACAATTTCCACTACACAGTATTTGAAGACACAAGAAAATTCTACAGCAAACTTTCAAAAGTTTTAAATACCTATTTCGCCTTAAAGTCTTCAAAGCACCTTAAATTAGCAGTATCAGAGTTTTTGTTTCCGTTATATGTTATTGTTCCTACTTTCCTTCTTAAAGGAGGACAGATAACATTAACTGAAATGACACATTGCCAATCAGTCTCCAACATCAACTGTGAAAAACTGGTAGACAGAAAAGAACTAGAAAAGTTGAACTTTTGCCTCTTTTCTCTAGGATTTCTCCATGGTCCTCCCAAATGAGACAATTTGTAAATACATCTAAAGGAGCATATTCTATGGAAGGAGAAAAGATTTTAACTTTATGGTGTAAAAACGTACTTTAATTATGTAGGGGAAAGTTCAACAAATCAACCACGGAAAAACCTGACTAAATAAATGACTCATTCTTGTGTAGACATTGTTTTCAATTGGGTGAGATTTCATATTTAAAAATCCTACCTACATATTTAAAACAAGGAGGCTCCAATAATTCTGCCTAGAAGGAAGAAAACGTCTTGGAAAATTTTATACCTCTTTTAAGCACATTTTACAGTCAAATCCTAGATGGTCTCTATGGTGCCTTTCAGTTCAAATCTTCCTTAATTTAACTCTCTGGGTAAGTTTACCAGACAATTCTTAGAGACTTGGTAATTACAAATAGAACACATATGAGAAAGAAATTTGGAGTTAAAGCTGTCATTACTAAGCCTAATTAAACAGTGCAGACAGAAAGATGGCAGGAGAATAAAGCATCCTGAATTAGGGAAAAGGAGAACATAATGAGTAGGTCACAGCTCCAGCAATGTGGAAAAGAATGTTAAAGAACACAACAAAGTCCAGCCTAGGCCTAAGATAGAGTGGGTGTCCCCTCCCACTTCCCAGTTCCTTAAGTGGCAAGCAACGCCCCCCCCCCACACACAACAGTAATACGCTTCTCTCCCATTAATCTGACTTTCTACCTAACTGAAATAACCAACCACACTGGAAATACATGCCAACTAGAAAGTGGATCTTCTAATCTCATTAAGTCCTACCCTTTATTAGCAGTTTTCCTACTTTCCATCTTAAAGTGCAATCCATATATTTAAACACCATAAAACGGTGAGACATCTCATCTCTACATTGAGACTCAAGCACTACAAGCCCAGACAAAAGCCATGAAGTAAAGGGCCGTGGCTATTTTTTGGACACAGACTGCTTTGACTTTCACACTCGCCCCCCCTCCCCGCGCGCCACCATGTCACCTTATGATATAAGCCCAACGAGGACCATTGATATTCAGTGGATCTCTAATTAGAAGATCAAATATCCCTAGCTGGTAAAAAAGAAGTTTGGTCGCCCTGCGGAGCAGCAGCAGGCAGACGGGTGGCAATGCGGGGCGGCATCTTCGCCACACGGAGCAGTACTAGCCAGCCCCCGGTAAGTTTCCTTCCCTGCAGTGCACTAAATCACGCTGCCAGCCGCGGCCCCACCCCGCCCTGTTACGGAAAGGCATGCGGACAGCTCGGTGAAGGACGGGCGGACAGCTCCAGGCTCCCCGCACGAGTAGGCTTTGGCCCGGGCCGCAGTTTCCCCCGGCCGCGGCCGCTTCCCCCGGGAACCCACGCAGCTGCCAACTTTGCCGCCGCCCCCTCCACCGCGCAAGCATCCCAAACTTTGCCGACTACATCACCTGGAGGTTCGAGGCTGGCCCCCGGGAGAGGGCTGACCTTCACGCCTGCCCCAGCCGCCCCCGGCCCCTCTGCCGCCCCCGGCCCGCCCGGGAAACCCTTGGCGGGGATGCCTGCAGCCCGACCCACTTGCCACATCTGACCCTCTGGACCCTGAGAGCCCGGGCATCCGCGACTCGGGCTAACCACTCACCATTGGTAAAGGACTCCATCTTCGCCCCGCCGCGGGTCCTTACCAGCCCAGCGCCCCAAGCTTCCGACTCCGAGAGCTCAAGCGGCCCTGACGACTGAGCATGCCCAGCAAGGCCTCCGAGGGCTGCCGGGGAGGTGCGGCGAGGGGCGGCGCCGCTCCGCCGCTCGGCGACAACACCTTCGTTCCGGGTTTTCGCAACGGCTGCAAAAGGCCCACTGAGGCGTGGACGCTGAGCATCGCTCAACCCTTGGCTCACTCCGCCCAGGGGCGGCGGGGAGGAGCGCAGTGCTGGGGCGGGGCTCTAAGCCCCGCCCCCCCGGGCTCACTCCTAGCCGCCGCCGCCGCGCTGTCGGGGCCGCAGAGCTCTAGTACCCCGGTTCAGACGACTGGTACACCTACTACTGCATCCGGCCGTGTTCCGGGTGCGGCCACCCCAGCACTGAGCCCGGAAATGCGGCCGGTGACGCTGTCGCCAGAGGGGTGGTCGCCCTTCGCGATCAGAAAGCCAGACAAGGCCCAGGGTGCGTCAGCCTCTACGCTGGGCTAGCCCCGGGCGACGCTCTTCTTAACCGCAGGAGCAAGCCCTGCGGCGGTGGTCGGCAGGACTTCCCTCCATTTGCAGAACGCCCCGCAGCTGCTGCTGCAGCAGCAAAGCCGGCGGCCAGAGGAAGGGCGGGGCCCGGGAGTCGTTTGGTGCCCTTTGCTTAGGGCTGGGCTTAGAACTGCGAGCAGATCTCAAAACCCGGCGCGGGGTGCCGGAGAACGGACCGTGCGCGCAGAGGTTGTGTCCAGAGGCCCGCCTGCCTAGTCCTATCCTTCCTCGACGCCAGCAGTTGACTGCTCCCAGCCTTCAGGGCACACGGCCTGCTGCCGCGGGGCTAGACCGGAGGGAGCCAAGTTTCCCTTTTCCCCCTAGGACTCGCGCCGTTGCCTCGGGCCCCATTGTTTCCGGTGCCAAATCGGGGCGGTCCCCGGCAGACTACGAGACACGCAGAGACCGCCTTAGCTCCTGCGAGCCCCTGCCTCCCCAACTGCCGGACGCCAACACCCCCGCGATGAGGCTCCCCATCCCTCCCAACCGCAGCCACAGCTCCTCTTTCCTTCCCTCTCACTGCTTCGTCCCCTGCGGCGACTTGGCTAGGCCTTGGTCTCTCTGCGCGAGCCAACTGTCACACACTCCTCCTCCCAGGCTGTCAACCCGTGCAAACAAAATCTAAGCCTGTACAAATATCCTGGGCGAAAGAGGGGAGAAAGGGATGATGTTCGACCGATAAGGGAATTCTGCGTTCAAAGAAGTAAACCCTAAGTGCAGTGTTTTTAAGCGGTCAATTGTATTACACCCACTACTTCCCACTCCTGATTTACAACGCCCTGTGAATACCAACTGTACTTGGAATAACCACTAAACTCCTTACCTAACTCTGGGTCCTCATTAACATTCTCGTCCTTTAATAACCCCGAAGCTTTCATAAGGCTCCTAGAAGTTGTCGCGATTCATTCAGCATGTTAACCGCTCCTTTACTTATTTTTTTCAAAACAAAACCCTCCTTGCAAAATTGTTCCACAGCTTGGTGTTTTGTTTGCTTACTTCTTCCTGTCATTTTCTTAACTCAGATATCCTACAGAGAATCCTCTGACCACACACCTAAAATAGCAACAAGCACAGTGGGTTCTATAAAGATTCCTCCTGCCATTATGTTCAGAGCACTCTTAGCTGTCAAAAGGCTTATTGTTTATCAAGAATACAAGATCAGTGGGGCAGGTTTGTTTGTTTGTTTCATTCTTTTTTTTTTTTTTAGGGCTATATCCTCATTTTTAATCGTTACACAATATATTAAATAAGTACAGTATGATGTTTAGATTTCTAACCTACTGCTCACATTGAAACCTTTCCACTGTCTTTATAATGAATGTCTCCAGTTGGTCTGTTTGTGCTCAGGACAAATGTTCATGACATCATATCTCAACGCTGCTACTGCCTTTTCACTGTGTGAAAGATAGGCTGAGTCCTTAGGCTAGTCCCTATATTGGAGCAATTCAGAACGAAAAGTAGAAAATGAACAAGAACTCTTATATTCATGGATTTTGTTCAAATGAGCCTGTTTCACACTGGTATTGCTTAGCTAAGGAACTCTTCCCTATTAGGCCGTGTTATGTTCTTTTGGTGTTATTTTTGTTACCAGAGCACTTAGTAGCAGAGTTATTTAAAACTCCACAACATGTTAAATCACCTCACCTCACCAGCAAGCTACAGTCTATCATACTTTTAAGTGTGAATCACATTATCTTGGGTTTTGTTTTTAAATTTTCAGCTCTGAGACTTTGTGCTAAAGTGTTTCACAATTTGCATTCATAAATTTGGGAGAATCAGGAGATGGGATTTTTTTTTAGCCTATGTCTTTGCCAATCTCTTGCATCTCATCTTTGCTATTCAGGAATATAAGCAAACAGTAAATACAACAAACATTTTTTTCAGAATCCCATGTAGCCTTAAATGAATATTAGTGAATTTTGTTTTGTCAAATACTGTTTATATTTGATTTTGTAAAGCCTTTTTGAGGAAAAAACAGGTTTTGCTCTTATACAGATTCTCCTCTTTCTCAAGGGTCTAAAACTTGAGGTTATTGTGATATTACTGTTTACTATCAGGGTGATGTCATCTAATGCACCCATCTTACCATCTTCAGAGTCATCACTGCATACTACTTAACACTTAAATTATATAACACAGAAAAATACTAATAGCTTGAAATAGAAAATATTAGCACCCTGGATAACTAACATCTGTTTATAAAGAAACAAAAAATGGGATCATAAATTAGTACGGGATACTATAAATAGATCTGTGCTAGGATCTGGCTGTACTGTTTCTGGATGTATATCCAAGAGAAATTCTGTCTGCTTTCAAAGAGATAGCTGAACACTCATATATTTTTTTTTACTGCACTGTTCAATAAGGAATCAAACAAGATATCCAACAACAGTGGGATGTATATCTACAATGACTGTCACTCAGTCATACAAAGAAATATTCTACCACATACAGAAAAATGGAATAGTACTTAAAGACATTATACTAATTTAAGTTAGAATGACAAAAATTTCTTTTCTTATATGTGTGTGTGTAAAAAATAAATCCAGGGTTTTCCTCCTGGGTCCTGCTCCCAGAATGACTATTCTGAGACTAATTATTTATTAATAAATGCTGAGGCCATAACCTTCAGGTTGTTCTCTGACTTGCTTTTACTTGTTATCCCTTTTATTTTAACCCGGTTTCAGCTACCTACTGAATTACATCCCTTTTGAATCTCTCACAGTTCTGAATATTTCCCAGAGTTCTTTCTATCCCTACTGGACGTCCCACTTCCTATTTCCTGCCTCAGCTCATTGGCCATAAGCCTTTTTTATTGACAGGTGATGATTATAAAAAATACACTCAATATGTGTGTGCAAAAAAAAAAAAAAAAAAAAAACCTAAAGAATAATAGTGATTACTAAAGGCCAGGGAGGTGAAAGCTGGAAACAGAGAAGTTGGCACTCTAAGATAGAAGCAATAAATTCTACAGCAGAGTGGACTGACTCTAACTCACAATAACTTATTACAGTTGTTATGAATAAGTAGGAGTACTGACCAAACCCGCTCAGTCAACAGGTTCTCCTGCACAGAAGTGAGGATTAAAAAGAAAAAAGACAGACAACATTGTAGCATGACATCAATCAATTCTGAGACTGAAGGCAAATTTAATTTTCCCAATCTACTTTTTATACCATTTTAATTACATGCAAGTATTAAGGGTGAGCGGTACAATAAGGAACTAAAAGGACAATAGTCAAGGAACAAGCAAGACAATAAACACCAAGCCCCATGACTAGCTGTGTCTAAGGATGATCAAGATATCAGAGTCTACTTCTTTGTTCTACCCTAAAACCAGATTCCCAATGTCAGGTCCCTCCCTGAACTTACTTCTTTGTCATGTTCCAATGTCAGATTCTAACCTGAACTTACTTCCTTGTCATGGCCAATGTCAGATTCCTGCCTAAAGCCCATTGCCTTCTCCTTGGCCAATGTCAGATTCCTGCCTAAAGCCCATTGCCTTCTCCTTGGCCAATGTCAGATTCCTGCCAAGCGGCACCCCAAAAAGGCTCTCCACATATCCCCCCTTTTAATTTAATAAACAAGGCTGAGCCTGTCTTAGGTTGTTCTGACAAGAATGCCTTCCTTACCCGTCTTGAAGACATGCACAGCTTTTTTGTGTTATATGACCATGGCCTTTTAATGTTTGTTATGTCAGATTCCTACCTGAACTTACTTCCTTGCCATGGCCAATGTTAGATTCTTGCCTGAAGCCCATTTCCTTTTCCTTGGATAATTCCTGGCAAGAGGCACCCCAAAAAGGCTCTCTACAATCTTGTGGAGCTATTCTTCAGTATAATCAGAAAGCAATTTTTACTCTCAAAACTTTATTGCCACTATTGTGCTAGGTCAGTTGTTATTGTAACTCAGAGTCCATAGCTAGGTAACACTGACTTTATCTTACGACTTAAGCAGTGTGCCCAGCACCTTCCAAACTTGTATATATTTATACATCAAAAAAGTGCATATGGAGTTATGCATGCAGAGACATAATGCCTCTCCCAAACGAAATAGGCTATCAAAAGGATATTTTTCATTACGGGTGATTATATAGATGGCATTCAGTTTAGCTACATGCAGTTGTATTAGTGGGGCCACAAAGGACAGCACAGGACTGAAGAGGAAGCTGCCTGGCAGAGGTCAGTTCACAGAGGTCAAACTCTGCCTCTACCACCTCCAACCAATGTGGCTGAGCAAGTTGCTCCAAACTGATTATTTAAATTGACATACTGAAGAATCCAAGTTTGGGTGCTGAATTGTTATCAGATCTTCAGTGAAACTTGATCCAGTAAGTGATAAATAGAAATTATTTATTTTCTTGGGCTGGAAAGATGGCTCAGCGGTTAAGAGCACTGACTGCTCTTCCAAAGGTCCTAAGTTCAAATCCCAGCAACCAAATGGTGGCTCACAACCATCCTTATCGATATCTGACTCCCTCTTCTGGAGTATCTGAAGACAGCTACAGTGTACTTACATATAATAAATAAACAAATCTTTAAAAAAACATGAAAACAAACAAACAAAAAGATAAATAAGTAAGTAAATATCTAAGTATATATTTTTTAAAAAGAAATTATTTTCTGTATTTTAATTAAGTTCACGTTTCTCAAACTTTCTAAATATTTATCTTTATAATTATTAGGAAATCATTTCATGTCAATCCTGGATAAATGACCTGGTTTTTGTTTGTTTGGGTATCTTGGTTTTGTGTTTTTGTTTGTTTGGTTGGTTTTTTACTGATTTAATGTTATTTATGAGAAATCAGAACTTACAGGGTCAACACTGTGAACCAATTTCTATCCCAAGGAGTTTAGTATATAAAAAATGTTAAGCATATACAAATTACAACATAGATTATAATGGCTTCTGGGAATATTCTGGATTAGGTGTCCTAATTGAATTTCTTGCTAAAGATGGTATAAATTAAATTTTGTTTTGATGTATTGGTGCTCTAAACTGTTAGTATAAAATTCTAGTGAGTCAAAGGGAGACAGGAATGGGACGGAGGGAGCCAAAGTCAGGGAGCACCTTTTGCCTTATGGCATCTGAAGCATTATGAAGTTTTCATGCCACTGAGAGTGCTATAAAAAGATGTCATGTTACAGGTCCTGCTCAAGTTGGGCATAATAGGTAGTGAGACACAGAAAGAGTCAAAGGTCAAAGAGACTAAAAGTGTAAGTATAGGTACATCAGAGGAAATGGTTTTCATGTAAGTACAACAACAGATAAAAGTTTAATATCTGGTGCTGTTAAGAATAAGGTCTAAGGAAGCAAAGAGAGCCAATGAACATGGCTCTTGGGAAATAATACAATACAACCTATTACAAATATGAGCTTATTTGCTGAAGACAATCAACAGATTCAATGCAACCCCCATCAAAATTCCAACTCAATTCTTCACAGAGTTAGAAAGAGCCATTTGCAAATTCATTTGGAATAACAAAAAACCTAGGATAGTGAAAACTATTCTCAACAATAAAAGAACTTCTGGGGGAATCACCATCCCTGACCTCAAGCTGTACTACAGAGCCATAGTGATAAAAAACTGTATGGTATTGGTACAGAGACAGACAGGTAGATCAATGGAATAGAATTGAAGACCCAGAAATGAACCCATACATGTATGGTCACTTTATCTTTGACAAAGGAGCTAAAACTATCCACTGGAAAAAAAGACAGCATTTTCAGCAAATGGTGCTGGTTCAACTTAATGTCAGCATGTAGAAGAATGCAAATTGATCCATTCTTATCTCCTTGTACAAAGCTGAAGTCCAAGTGGATCAAGGACTCCACATAAAACCAACTACACTGAACTAATAGAAGAAAAAGTGGGGAAGAGACTCTAATACATGGGCACAAGGGATATTTTCCTGAACAGAACATCAATGGCTTATGCTCTAAAATCAAAAATCAACAAATGGGACCTCATAAATTGGAAAGCTTCTGTGAAGGCCCAATGCTCCAGTGTAGGTGAATGTCAGGATGGAGAGGTTGTAGTGGGTGGGTGAGGGAGCATCTTCATAGAAGCAGGGGAAGGGAGGATGGGATAGGTTTCCAGAGGGGGAACCAGGAAAGGGGATAACTTTTGAAATGTAAATAAATAAAATATCCAATAAAAACAAAAAAAATGCACATACATAGTGACATACAAAAGACACTTTTTCCATGTTACTTTTCTCCTTTTCCCCAGTGACTTAGGGTCTGGATTTTGATGAGATCAAGGTATCATGAAACAAAATAAAGCAGTCATCCTTCTCTGTCACTGGAGGATTCGTTTCCAGACCTCTGAGAGTAACAAGATGCATAGATTCAAACAGATTGAATAATCCCCTCTAGTCATGAAATATCCGACTTCCCTCTTTGTTCAAATACAGTCAGCAGTATGTTAGTATGTTGATTCAAGTTTTTTTTTTAATGAAACTAAATTATATTATACTAATTTCTTAAGTTTATTATGTGCGTGTGTGTGTGTGTGTGTGTGTGTGTGTGTGTGTGTGTGTGTGTATGTGTGGTTTCTTTATTAAAAACCACCTTACTAAAAAAGTTGAGAAGCATTGAGTGCTCAGCCTGGGACATAAACATGAAGCTGTCCCTCTCCATAGAAGGAGGCCTGAATAAAATAAAAAGCTTCTGCACAGCTAAGGAAAAAATAAGCAGAGAGAGGAGAGCCTAGACAATGGTTTAAAAAAACAGCTTTGCTACCTAGACATCTAAAAGAGATGAAAACATAAAGTCTGTACAAAACTTTAAAAATTAAATATATCTCAAAAACCTGTATCAGGAACATCAAGTGAGCATACTTCTTAGAACAGAAGAAATGCAAATTGTCAACAAGTATTTGGGAAAAAAATGTTCAACTGTCTTAGCTCATAGGAAAAATACAGACTGAAATTACTAGAGATTCCATCCAACACATCAGAATGGCTTTCATTTAAATATTAACAACATTTATAGTAATTTAAATACGAACAATATTTATAGTAAATGTTAACAAGAATTGGAGAAGAGGAATATTTATAGGCTGTTGGTGGGAATACAAACTGGTGTGGTCACTATGGAGATCAGTGCGGAGGTTTCTAAAAACTGAAGACAAAGCTCCTCTATGATCTAGCTATACCACTCCTGGTTAAATAACTGAAGGAGTCTGAGTCTACATACCAAATAGATACTTACACATGCAGCATAGATGCCCATCAACAAATGAACAGGTAAAGAAAACATAGCATACATGTAGTTTGATTCAAACATAAAGAATGAAATGTCATTTCTGGAAGCATGGATGGAACTACAGATCATCTTAAAGGAAATAAGATAGACTTTATAAGACAAATATTTTTATATTTTCTCTCATAGATGGTATCTACACAGGCAAGTACAAGAGGTCTGTGCAAAGGGAGGAATAATGAAAAGGAGATAAGAGGAAGTAATACAGTATAGAAGAAAGGCAAAGTGTGATGCTTTTTCTCATATTCAAAAATCAGTTCACTCAGAGATGCACACAGATTGTGTGTGTGTGTGTGTGTGTGTGTGTGTGTGTGTGTGACTACATTTAGGGAGTAAAGTGACAAGTAAACGTGGGAAGAAGGGAATAGAGAAGGTATGAGGCTGAGTGTCGGTGAGATTCGATGATATATGTGAAAATCTCATAATCAGACTTATTTTCTTGTGTAGTGAGTTCTTGAGGATTTGTTTTATCATCGTAAAACTGACTTTGCAAAGTAGACCAACTATGTTGACGTCTTTGTGTCATTGGATTTTTCTAGGCTGACGTATAGGCTGAGTAGCAGAGCAAGGGTGCTAGAGCTAAAGGCTACATTTAACTCAGTTAGTCCTTTTATCTGGCCTTTTGTTGTGTGTATTGAGAATATTTTTTCTCATTGTGTTCTCACTTCTCTCTTTGTACTCAGATGGGATAATCTGGTACAGTTTTAAAGCCAGATTTCATTGAGCAATTTGAGTTATGATGGCAGAGGGGAGGGAAGGAGTTTATATTAAAACATAAGAGGTGTGGCAACAACTAAGCTAAACTTATAATCATTGATCACTGATCATCTTTCTGATTATATCATCTCTATCTTTAATAATAATTTTAATAATAATCACCTCAATTTTTACCATGCTTTCAGTTCTTCAATGTATCAAACTGTTAGTATCCCATGAAAGTTGAAATATGAGACCTAGGATTATCTTTGGTACTGATTACTAACGAGAATAAAAACAGATTTTTAAACATAAGATACCTTTTTATTATTTCAGCAACTCTTAGTGTGTTTTAGCTATGTGTATACTTCACATTGTTATTTCTAATATATCTTGTCTTTAAAAGGGATCACTTGGAGAGATTTGGCGCCTGTGTACAATCCCCCCACCCNCTCACCCCCCACCCCCCACCCCTCACCCCCACCCCCCAGATGCCTTGTTCCTACCTCTCCTTAGGCTCATTACTTTCCAGAGAATCTTTTGGGCACCTATTATGTAGGATCATGAAATGAAATGTGTAACTCCCAGCATTTACTTTTCTTCTCAAACTTATCAAGTGGCTTTAGATCTAAAGTCTTGCTTGATCAAAAGCTTTTACATCAAAGGGAAAGAACAAAGAATAGCACAGAAATCTAGTCCTACTTTAATATTCCTTTGGATCCCATCCATTGGAAGAAGAGCTCCATTACTTTCTGGATACAAGTGTGGTGCAGGTCGTAGGCCAACTTCAAGACAGTATTAGAAGCATCCTTTCCCAGAGTCAATCACTGGCTTAAAATACTAGAAAATGCAAAACTGCAAGAAACAGGAGATGGATTACAGACTGGAAAGTTTACTTCTGACTGCTTTTATCCTGAAAGGACTACTTCTGAACTTTCTGCATGAATCAAGCATATCTTTTTCTGGCTCCTCCCCAACACACCAATATAAAACAGAATTTTAACATAAAAAATGTGAGGCAATTTCCTATCTGAGAGATGATCAGGAGATATATGGTAAAATCTTCAGTACTAAATTTGCTGTGATGCTGGAAGATTCGTGGTATCCAGATTGTAACATGAACTGTAACAAAGAGGCTATTCAACCATTAGGGACTAGGCTGTTGACTGAGCTAGCATCCAGTGGCATCGGCTTCTCAGTGGTTTATCTCCAACGAGTTAACACAGAACACATGGACTCTTGCCAGTTGTCTTGGCCCTGTGTAGTGGCTTAACAAATATTTTGAAAGTTTGACAAACTTTGAGATTTTCAGTGACATCTGAAATGTTCTGTCTGTCCATCACATAATAAAATATTTTAAGTAACTCAGACCTTTGAGCAGTGCAAAACTACTTGTTTCATGCTGGATATATCGAGTCAGTTTAAGGGCTTTGCCTGGAGTCACATTCTTACAGTTCTTAATATTCTTAAAGTATGTATACATGGAGCAATAACAGAAGTAGTTCATCATAACCATATTGCTTAATTTAAATCCTAGATTCATTACCAAATAGCTATATAATCTTAGGTAAATTACCTAACCTTTTGGAACTCTATTCTTTCTCCTGAACATTGGGAATCAATAGGGAGTGACTTCATAAGCTTGTTATGGAGATGTTAATAGTAAGAAGTTAATTAAAAAAAATCAAACATATATAAAAATTATTGCATATATATTCTTTTTTGTTTCATTTGTGGGTTTGAGTTGTTCCTGTAAGCAAGTTTAGAACTTTAAAGACTGATGTCACTTTCTCCCTGACCCCCCCCATCTTGGTCCCTGATAATTGTCCTTATAAAACAGGGAAGTAATCTGAATAAACCTCCAACTTCACTAGTTAGTTCACCTTTAGTTACTTGCTCTTAGATTTAGTAGATTTTAAAAATCCCTAATTTAGAAAATCACTTGGCAAACAATATATTAGCCTCCCTGGCTTTGTTGTGGATAATACCTTGAACTTGTGAGTTATGATGATAATGATTGCCTCAGTTACTTTTCAGGGACTTGAACAACATTTTATTGAACCATAGACTTCTCACCTGGGTTTGTGTAGGTGCTGTTTGTAGATCAAAGGGCTGAAAATTTTATCCTCAAAACATATTAACATTGCCATTTTCTGAACACATGTCCCATGAAGAGATAAGAGGTTTTTTTTTCTTCAAAGATTTATTATTATTTATAAGTACACTGTAGATGTCTTTAGACGCACCAGAAGAGGATGACAGATCTCATTATGGGTGATTGTTAGCCACTATGTGGTTGCTGGGATTTGAACTCAGGGCCTTTAGAAGCGCATCTGAGCCATCTCACCAGTCCCAAGAGATAAGAGTTTTGATTGTGCTTATACACACCACTGAATTCTTCATCATGATCACCATTTCCTAAACCAAAGATTATCCTGCCTTTATATCCCACCAGTGTTCTCTAATCCCATCCTCCAGGAGAGAGCCTTGACACTTGCTTTCAACATCATTGTTAGAAATAAGTTCTTTACTTTCTGTAAAATCCATTTCAGCGAATTGAAGTGGGAAAACCAGGCATAGGTTGTTAGCACTTAATTCTGTTAGAAAAGTAGTGATCGTCATGAGGATAAAACAGATGTTTTTCTGTAGTACTTAGAGTCTCAAGTTATGTCATCTCTTTATCTTCCTTTAATAAGAAGAATGGTGGTGTCTTTTGTGAAGGAAATAAACTATTATTTCCTTATAAAATGGTTCTCAAATGACATTTTTAAAATTTGTTTCTTTAAAGATATGGCAGCCTACAGACTCACAAAGCATACGGCTGAGCTTGCTTCAGATGAAAATATTGAAGAAATTTCCCTAAATCCACGGTAATTTAGAAGAGTAAGGCCACAAGACAACTTAGTACTCCTCTCTCTCTCTCTCTCTCTCTCTCTCTCTCTCT
>NC_034610.1:12971617-12976713 GCF_900095145.1 Mus pahari
TCACTCTGTAGACCAGGCTGGCCTCGAACTCAGAAATCCGCCTGCCTCTGCCTCCCAAGTGCTGGGATTAAAGGCGTGCGCCACCACGCCCGGCCTTAGTACTCTTTTCTTTTACTTCTTTCTGTTCTCCTTTACTTCTTTCCAGTCTCTCCTTTTAGACAACGGCTTCAGATTTTAAATATTCAAAGCAGTAACTGTATTATACTCTGTGGTCTGCGATCTATTTGTATATTATACAATAGTATTTAATTGGGATTTGAACACCTTGCCCAGGTTCAGAAAATGAGAGAAGAGGTAGTGTTTAATTATCTTTGCTTAACTCCGAACTTTTATTCTTTTAATCTATATGCATCATAGAGGAAAAATTGTATTCCTACAGAAGCATTGAAAACTATAGTGTTCTTCCTGATTACTTTAAACTGTACATACATGTAGACTAAAAACGAAAAGATTTTTTTTATGTTGCTTAAAAATTTGGATTCAATTTGCAGAGTTGTCAAAGTTTTTCATTTTCCCAAGTATTAAAATTTAAATCTACCAAGCCTACTGTCTGCTCAGCCCACCATGCCACATGGTCTTATGTAAAATGATGATTTTTTTCCTCACCTCAGCCTCCATGTGACCCCCATGTTGTTCCAAGGTTCTTGACAGAGAATAAAGATTTACTCCTCTGCTTTCTAGCTAAGAAATCTTGTTGTGCTGATAAGCCTCAACTGAGGAATGCCAACTACATTCCTTCAGTTTGGCCTAAATAAGCACGTAAAAGGAAACAATGCACCACTCTGAACACAGTGAGTACACTACAGTACTTCTCAAATAGAATCAGTTTATAGTCCTCAATATTCAATTAAATCTTCAAAAAATTTTCTCCATTGACAACCTTGAAACTCAATTTATTCTATATATTATTCTGTTTGCGATAAACCAAAAAGAAAGGAAACATTTTCTTTCCCAGAAAGTCTGAAGAGGAGCAAATATAAACAACTAGTTCTTGCTCCATTTTCTCACTCTAAGTAAAGCAATGAATAACTTGTGTTCTAGTCTAATACCTTACTTAAAATCAGAAACAATAGTACTATATCTATTCCTCTTAGATTAGATGGATATTTGATATGAAGGTTGCTAACATAAGTATTTTCAATTTGAGGTCAATGTTAGATGACTACAAGGCAAGTTAGACAATTCATTGTGCTTTGGGACCTCCATGTACATACAGGAGATGGCAGGCCTGGCCGAAAGGTTTGCTGGCTAATTACATATTTGTCTGTGTTGTCCTGTGGGAATGAACACCAACCGTTGTCAAATATCACATTATAGAGATATCCCTGAAGTCATGTTTTATATATCAAGTGTTACAAATTTGAAAAGAATAAAATCTATGTAATCATTATGCTGGTTCTACAGATGCAGCTCTATTTCTTTTGGAAAAAAAAAAAAGAGCTACTCCTGCACATTTACTAACTTGTTATAGGAAACTGCATCAAACATCTCCTATATTTGCTTAGGTGTTTCTGCTGCTTTGGAGATGGACGGAGATGAAGTTAATGAATCTCTTGTGATTACTTCAAAGCACATAGATATGACACAGTCATTCTGAACAGGGGAGAAAAAAAAATCTTAGTTTCTGTTTGGCACTGCAAGCACTAGGAAATGAGTTAAATTTAGTAAGATATGCTTATAGATAAACATTCAATCAATATGTCTTTTGCTTGTTTGGTTTAAATTTAAATTTAATTTAATTTTTTTAATTTAATTTTATATGTATGAGTATTTTGCCTGCATATATGTCTGTGTACTATGTGTGTGGCTGCCGCCCTTGGAGGTCAGAAGAGGGCATCAGGTCCCCTGAAAATGGGGCTACAGATGGTTAGTGTGGGTGCTGGGAATCAAACCTGAGTCCTCTGGAAGAGCAGCCAGTGCTGTTCTGAGCAAGCCCCATACTTAAATACTACTGATCTGAGTGGCAATTTAAACGAAAGGGCCAAAGCAATTCATACAAGCAAGTTGTATCCTGTCCAAAAACTAATAGACTCATACATAGCTCAGGAATAATGTTTTGCTTTATCATACTATTACTCTTTTGGGTGAGGGTTGTTCGGTTTTGTTTCCCCTCACTCAAATAGCTTCTAATATAGAGATGTTATTCTAATGAGATGAAGGAAATACCTGAAAGATGCTGATAGCAGGGACCTTAACCCAATGTTTCAGTTCCAGGTAGGATGGAGGAGCGGAGGTGAAGTTTTATAACTTATTTAACTGGGGATTTCATTATCCAAGTTAACTTCAACCTTCAACTGAATAGCCTAGAGCAGCAGTTCTCAACCTGTGGGTCATGACCCTTTTGGTGGGTGGCATATCAGATATCTGGCATAGCAGATATTTATATTGCAATTCATATTAGCTGCAAAATTACAGTTATGAAGTAGCAACAAAATAATTGAGGGTCACCAAGACATGAGGAACTGTACTCAAGGGTGGCAGAATTAGGAATATTGAGAACCATTGTCCTAGAGTTACTGAGGAAGTTGAGAGATTATCTTGGATTAGTACAGTATATTTTTCAAGACAATATTTAGTTACCTTTGGCATGTTGTCAAAGGGATTAGAAATTTTCTGAAGTACTAAAACGAACAATAGTTAGTCTTGAAATTGTAAGCAGCTCTGTTTCCTGTTAGTCAACTCCCTTCGTATGAACTAGTAAGTTTCACATTGACCCAATAGCATATAACAGAAGACAGAAATAAGCTCACATAGTTGTGGCTATTTAAGTTTTAAGAAATAAGCCAAAACATAGACTGGAATAAAATGGTCGATTCAACAAACGATCTGAATACTAGACATCTTCTACAGAAGACTGCCACTAGATCCTTATCTCTCTGCACAAAAATCAATTCAACATGTATAGTCCCAAGGATTGACAAGTAGAGCAACGTGAAATTAGGAAACTATACAGCACAGGAAACCATCATTTGAGTGAATAGAGAGGCTGAAGAATGGAAGAAAAATCTTTGCTAGCTATACTTCAGACAGGGTTTGAAGTCTAGACTATATAAAGAACTGCAAGAACTAACCATCACCGGGGCTGGTGAGATGGCTCAGCAGGTAAGAGCACCCAACTACTCTCCCGAAGGTCCTGAGTTCAAATCTCAGCAACCACATGGTGGCTCACAACCATCCGTAACGAGATCTGGCGCCCTCTTCTGGAGTGTTTGAAGACAGCTACAGTGTACTTACATATAATAAATAAATAAATCTAAAAAAAAAAAAAAAAAAGAATTAACCATCACCCCTGCTAATGAATAAATGGAACAGTAAACTGAACAGACACTTCTCAGAAAAAGAAACACAAGTGAATACTAAATATTAAAGAAAAATTGACATCCTTAGCCATCAGGGAAATTAAAATTTAAACTACTTTGAGATTTCAACTTACATTAATCAGAATAATATCAAGAAAATAAATTATAGCAAGATGTTGGCAAAGATATAGAAAAAGAAAAATTCTTATTCACTATTCAGGGAGGATAATCTGATTCTATCACTGTGGAAAATGTTATGGGGGTTTCTAGATACCTGGATACATACCTGAAGGATTCTATGTTCTACCAAAAAAAACAAAAACAAAAACAAAAACAAAAACAAAACTTGAACATCCATGCTAGTTGTTGCTCTGTTCACAACAGCAAGGAAATCAGATGTTCATCAAAGGTGAATAGGGTGTAAAAACATGCATGGTACATGAACAGAATGGAATTTTATTCATCTGTAAAGAAAAATGAAGCTATAAAATTTGGTGGGAGGTAGATAGGACTGGAAAATATTGCATTAAAGAGGAAACTTGAACTCAAAAAACTGATGCCACACATGCTTTATCATATGTGAATCCTAGTTTCTAATTTTATATATGTGTGTTTACAGAGATATGAGTGTGAGTATAGGTCATGAACTTAGAAAGGGGTTCATGAGAGGGGAAACAATTTTTGGAAGTAGATTAAGGAGGTTAATAGATCATGTGACTTAAAGTAGACAGGGGAAGTACTGGAGCTAGAATGTGTAAATGGAGAGTGAGGGCAAGGAGATGGGGAAGAAGAATGGGTTTGGGGGGAGGGGAGCAGAAAAACAAACTAATTAGTATGAAAATGTCATAAGGGAACTTGCTACTTTGTATACTAATTTAAAATAATTTATAAGATCAACTGCTCATCACCCACCTAGTTTATTTTAAACTAAGATACATTTCAATATATCTAATAACTCTCTGAAATTATTATCTACTTGCTCAGCAGAAAAATAAAACTAAGTTGCAATTCTTATTCTTATTTTCCAAGTGTAGGGTTAGTATATGCTTTGTATTAACTGAAGTCTTTAAGAATAACTGTGCAGAGGATATGTAAATAGTGCTCTCTTTTTGATTCAATTCACCAGGCAATGTACAAAGTGTTTCATATATAATCTAATTTAATACTATAACCCTCATGAAGTAGTAGTGATAAAACAAAGAGAACACAACACAGGAGATTATAAGATGTTCCCAATACCACTCTGGTAGGACACTGCAGAAGTAAGATATGAAGTCAGGAAGGAGACAAAGGTAAGTACCCATGGGACCATCCTTCATTCTATGTCTATGTACATACATGTAGAGAGATACTATGATATGTAGGTATGTAGAAATGCAAACTCATAAAACATATCTAGATATCCATGAGTGTAATGTGTATGCCATTAGTCATTTTGGAGCCATTTTAGTATGCATTATGCTATGATTCTTATAAATTTTAAGTCTATAGTTTGAATTCTTGGGATAAGAAATTCTTTTTATTTCTTTAGTGTCTCCAGTTGACATTAATAAAAGAAAATTTCTGGGCACAGTCATAAATTACTGCAAATAATGAAGATGCTAAAACTTAAAGAGTTTGCTTGTCTAGTACTACCGGAGGATCCTGCTATACCTCTTCTGGGCATATACCCAGAAGATCTTCCAACTGGTAATAAGGAGACATGCTCCACTATGTTCATAGCAGCCTTATTTATAATAGCCAGAAGCTGGAAAGAACCCAGATGTCCCTCAATAGAGGAATGGATACAGAAACTGT
>NC_034610.1:12977748-12992446 GCF_900095145.1 Mus pahari
AGGCAGAGGCAGGTGGATTTCTGAGTTCGAGGCCAGCCTGGTCTACAAAGTGAGTTCTAGGACAGCCAGAGCTACACAGAGAAATCCTGTTTCAAAAAAACAAAAAAACAAAACAAAACAAAAAGAAAGAGTATATACTTAAATGCAGATAAGTCGTTTCAAATTATAAATATATGTGTGTGTATGATAAGACAATAAAGTATGACTGCTAAAGTGTTTATTTTAAATAATATTAATATGTCATAAAATTAAATGTCATTGTTTTTCTATGATGCTATATTTATATTTTCATAGAGGTTTAGCGGGTTTTTAAAATTAAGAACCTATTTTAGCAAATTGCTATTTCTAGTTGTTTTCTAACCATGTATACTGGCGCAGATAGAAAATATTTAGAAGACAAAACATATTGCTCTAAGGAGTTACATCTCGGTGATAAGATTCAGGATCATTTTAAAATAAGTTCAGCTTATTTTTAGTGTGAGAAAAAGCTTAAACTTTGATATAAAAAAAAGCAAAGAAAATCAGTGCACCAACAACCGATAGTGGTGGCAAATTCAGCTCTCAGTCTCACCTTGACCCCTGATGAGGTTGTGCAGCTCACAGAGTCAAAATCAAAGACTATGTAGGCAATAAAACAGCTAGCTTTGCACTGGTCCTCCACAAGGCCCCCTTCGAGTTCAATTGTTTCAACCTAAAGCAAAGGAAAAGAATCCATATGTGAGGTTGGAATGTTTCCTGGCTGTATCTGATTTACAGCAAGAAAAAAATCCCCCTCTGTGAAGGGCACTCAGTGGCCTTTTAGATAAATGACCTCTCCTCTCTGTGGCCTCTCTTGGCTATTTTTCTTTTATCCCTCTCTTAAAAACACAAAGCACTGCTTTTGTTGCCACAAAAGATACGCACACATTACTGCTTCAAATCCCAGAAACACATTAGATAAATGTTTCTACTTCTATCTCAGCAAAAAATGCTGGAGAGTGGCTCCTTTCCCTTTTTTGATAAAATAACAAACTAACCGCTGTCTGCAGCAGAAGGAAACAGGAACCTTCTCTAGGTTCTTCCCTCCGCCTTCGAATCCTCTTATGTGGGTGTAAGGCAGTTGTTATTTCACAGGTGAGGAAATAGATTTCTAAAAATGTTAACTGAAATGCTGGAAGGTCACAAGACTAGTTTCACAGCAGGACCAAAATGTGGATGTGGTTTTTACATTCTTTTACAAACTGACAGCACAGTAATTGGAGCCATCATCTTATTTTATCTTGGCTTCATTGACTCAGCAATGAAATCAGTCATGCCAAGGTGGTCATTAGTAATTTAAGCTTCTGCCCATCTAGCGAGAAAGCAGGAAGTTTTCAGCCTGCAGTCAGGTCATCTAAATCCATCAAAATCATTAGGTAATTACTATATTCTTTGCTTAGTCTGCGTAACTTGTCCCATTGCAATACCGCTCTCCTAAACTCTGAATACATACAGATCCCATGATCTGAAAGTGTCACTTCAAGTGAGTTACAATTCTAGCTCTCTTGCCTCTTGCTCCAAGGCAGACTTTGTGGCAATGCTGATGTTGGTTTGTTAAGCATGTGTGTGTTGGCTAACATAACAGTTTGCTTTGACTAGACAGAATGGTTTGAAACATTACCATAAACTGCTTTCCATAGTTTTAATAATAAATGTTTGTGCTATTAAACGCTACAAACTCAGTGCTACACAGTTCTATTGAAAAACAAATCCAATTCTAAGTCCCAATGGAGCAAAAGACACTGACCAGATATTCTAGAAAATAGGAACACACAGAAAACTATCAACTTTAACTCTGTACAACAAATCATTTTGCTCAGCAAAAACTATTTATTAAAAAAAGAAATGAGCCAATTAGGGCTTGAATTGTCTCATTTTGGAGGTTCAAGTGCAGAGATTTACCCAAACTCAGAGCAAAGTCATTCCCCAAGTGTGTGGAGGGGTGTGAAGAACAGGCTGTGAAGATGAAACTGTGGGGAAAAGAGAATCTGGGCCACTCAAAATCTGAAGTAGAATAGTCAGATAACAGATGAGCAGCGGCACTTATTTCTAATGCTCAGATAAATACAGTTTATAGAAGTAAATTTTTGTTGAGGAGCATGGAGTGATTTAATGTTTTGCTTTGAGTATGAAATGTCCCCCACAGTTTCCTTGTTTGAACACCTGATATGGACTATTTTTGGAAGGTTATGGAATTTTCTTTAGAATATGGAGCCTTGCCAAAGGCAATGAGTCACTGGGCCATGGCCCTGAGGCTTTATAGCCTGGCTCCACTTCTTACCTGTTGTCTGTTTCCTGTTATGCTGAGGTGAGTAGGGAAGGTTCTTAGCTTGTCACTCTTGCTACCACAACCTTTTGATACACTTTCCTTTCCGTGGTAGACTGTACACCCAAAGCTGTGAGCCAAAAAATAGACCCTTCTTTGAGTTGCTTCTTGTATTGGTTATTTTTTTCTACTATGTAATAAAATACCATGACCAAAGCAACGTTACAGAACGAAGGCTTTAGAGGGGCGAGAGTCTATCATAATGGGAAGGCATGGCAGCTAGCAAAGGTGTGGTGGAAGGAGCAAGAAGCTAAATGATCATGTATTCAAATACAAGCATGAAAGACACACACACAGAGGGAGGAGGGAGAGAGAGAGAGAGAGAAAGAGAGAGAGAGAGAGAGAGAGAGAGAGAGAGAGAGAGAGAGAGAAGAAGAAGAAGAAGAAGAAGAAGAAGGAGGAGGAGGAGGAGGAGGAGGAGAGAGAACACCCACTGGAAGTGGCATGAAGCTTTTCGACTCTCAAAGCCTGCCCTAAGTGACATCCTTCCTCCAGCAACCCGTTTCCTTAACTTCTCAAACAGGGCGACCTTATGGGGAATCAAGTATTCTAATATCTGAGTCTATGGGGATTAGAAGTCTTTTTCAAACCACCAGACTTGTTAGGTATTTGGTCACAGCAACAAGCAAAGTAATTAATTCATTCATTTAGATTAGCATTTCTTTAAGCCACTGTGTATAATGTGTTCACGTGAGTTCTTCCAGGATGATGTCATAAACACCTATTGGTAAAGATTTAGCTGTTTCCCAATGCCAGTAGGTAGTAGTGAGTGTGCACTCCACTCAAAGCAGATATGTGTTTGCTTAAAGCAGCAGTTCTCAATCTGTGGGGTGCAACCCCTTTGGTGGGGTCAAAAGACCCTTTCACAGCCACCGCCTAAGATCATTGGAAAACACAGATATTTGCACTGTAATTCATAACAGTAGAAAAAAAATTAGACTTATGAAATAGCAACAAAAACAGTTTTATGGTTGTGGCATGAGGAACTGTATTAAAGGGTTCCAGTATTTGGAAGATTGAGAACCACTGTCTTAAAAGGTACAGGGTAAAGAATGAATGCCCCAAAGCATATGCTGCCTGTCCTAGGATGTAGATAAACAGACGGGGAATTTAATGTGTTGCTTCTCTCCACCCACCTCTTGTCTCATGGGTTAGTGCTGCTGTTGAGAGTGTGAGTACAGCATTATATGGTAGTAAACATGAAAAGTTTGATTAGAAATATCAATAAAAAGTAAGCTAAGGCACTATGTCCTGGAAAGAGCAAGATTCAGAAAATATGTGACAGAAGATAACACTACTAATGCGTTATTTAAGATATTTTCAAAGTATTACTTATTTTTTAAAGCATGAGACATTACTGAAGGTTTCTAAATGTATAAACTTTGTAGACTAATACAATAAAGTGGCAATTTGCATTTGAATCTTATTGTAATTATGATACTATAAACTATATTTTCACTTTCTCCTCTGACCATTCACATAAATAATTATGTTAATGAAATATTTCCAGGAAAGGGACTCAAGCGATTTACTGCTTTTATATAACCATGGTTCTGGAAAGGCAGGTCAGAGTTAAGGTAGCAGATGATCATACTGAAAGTGAGGACAATTTCTGTCCACCTGATCATGGACAAATTATGAGTGGGTGTCACTTCCAAGCCTGCTCTGTCACTGAGAAAGAATGCCTTCTCCAGCATTCAATAGAAACCTGGGGAAGTGCAGGATGGGAGCTCACCCTGAGATCCTCCTGCATATGGAGGGGCCAGGTCATAAGTACAGCAGAAAAGAAAACAGCTGTGGAACCACTAGATGGCTGCTTGTAGGGTACCACGGCTTTGATGCACTGCTGGGAGAGCCTCTGTTTTCATATTATGTTTTAAGCAGTGATAGGGAAACGTTCTTCATTTTGTGCACCACCAAAAGTGGTAACCCCATCATCAGTATGGCAACATCAAAGTGCTCAATGTCCCCTGAGCCTTTCATCCTTTGTAGTTTGAGTATCACCATCCAAAATCTCTCTCATTTAAACATTTGTATAACCATAACAAATGGTATTCTTAAATATGTTTGAGGCCTACTTGTAGAACATAAGAAAGGAACTGGAAGGGATCACAAATTATGTTACAGAGTACAAGGTCAGAATTTTCTAGAACAAGGTGGGGCAGGATGATGAAGGTCCTTGTCTCTGCAGATGTGACCTTAATTCAGCAGGAGTGGCAAAACTGAGGAACTGATTAGGAGCTCTCTGAGCTTCTTTCTAAGACCTATTGATCAGATCTTCAGTTGGTTGGTTCATCTAAACACTGAAGTATGAGGAGTGCTGTTCTAGATAGTTCTGAGTTTCATGTGTGGCCCAGGAATACTTATTTAAAAGAATACTTAGTAAATGAACACAAAGAAAATATAATTAAACTAGTTCGGAAAGGGAAAGAACGGGAAGCTTTTTGTATAGTGTTGCTTTTTGTATAGTGATATTAAAAGTAGGAGATCTGGGATCGATATGTACAAAATATATATGTGGAGGGAAAAATTAATGGATTTTTGCCAATATCATGCATGAAAAAGACCTGCATAAATTCAAGCAAGACAAATCTTAGCATGAGGAAGGGGAAAGGGGCATGAGTTCCACTCCTAACCAAGAAGCTATTTTTAATAGATAGGTGCTTCAAGGAAGGATAGCAGTTTTTTTTTCTCAATAGAGTGACCTTGAATGTATCAACCACAGTCTAGGCTAAGTCTCATACTCAGAAGTAGTTGGCCAATACAATATGGACACCATGATTTTGTAGTTGTTGTTCTCTGTATGTGTTCTTTTGTTGTTATTGTTAATTTTATTTTCTTAATAGAGAAAGAACATGGAGTTGGTTAGGTGAGGAGGATCTGGAAAGAATTGGAGATAGGGTAAGATATGGCCAAAATATAATATATGAAAAATCTTAAGAATACTAATAAATGTGGAAAGAATATAGATGATTAACGGGAATAATACACAAAACTTTTGAAGATGGAAGTGCTTTGGCATGTGAAAGTCCAATGTGTCTGCTCTTACTCCTTATACTGTTACTTTATACTGTTTCCTCCTGATCACTTAGTTCCCAGAAATAATGACTCTGAGACTAATTATTTATTAATAAATGTGTAGGCCAATAATCCTGGCTCTGTTCTCTGACTAGCTCACACCTCAAAAACCCAGTTTATTCTAGTCTAAGTTCTTCTACTGGTTAGTTACTCAGTTTTATGCAACTGCCTTCCTCTCTGACCAGGTGAATCTCCAATGCCTTCCTCTTTCCCAGAATTCCCCTATCCATCCTCAGGAACTCCCATCTCCTATTTCCTACCTCAGCTCATTGGCCAAAGGCTTTTTTATTGACAGTAGAATACTTTACACAGTGCACAAGAGATTCTCTCTACATTATATTGATTGAAACGTTGTCTTTGAACAGTGGTTCCTCAAAACAGGGGAAGTCCATCCTTGCCTGGGTTATTACAAAAATCTATTACTGCAATTATCCTGTGAAAAGAGCCAGTTTCAGCCAGAATATAACTAAAACCAGTAAGGGAAGTTCTAGCTTCTGCTATCACACCATCAAGCTTGGAGATAATTATTTATCTGTAAATGAAAAGGATTCCAAGTTTCTGAAAAAAATTGCTAATGTGAAATTTAGAACCTATTAAGCTACAAAATACAACAAAGGCAAAAAAGCTGAATTTTTTCTTTGCTCTTAACCAATGTTAACTCCATTACATGCAAAGTAGTGATTTTTCTGCCTCTCAGAAAACTAATATTAAAATTATCTCTTGGTTTATAAAAGTGAAGCAGACAAAACCTCACAGACATTTACCTGTTAGATTCAGTTGACATTGTTAAACTGATGATTAACCCTGAAATATTTGTTATGAAATTTATATGTAGTATATTTTATATAAGGTATAATTTATACTGCATGATAGATCAGATGAGCAAGAACAGACAGAATTCACAAACCATTGTAAGCAGTAATAGTTTTGACTTCCTCCATCTATTATCACAAAAGCATAGCCCAAAACGGTATTCCAAAGATGCCTTTTGGCTGAAGCATTTTTCACTTGGGAAAATGAAATCAGTAAAAATCACCTACAGGTTTATACAGTGTTTTGGTGATGCAGATAATGTGTATCTTTCTTATTTCTCATGCTAGGCCCAAGGACCGAGCTCTGAATTGAATCTATACTGATGACAAGTGACTTAATAGAAGAGGAAAGAGATGGTCCCAGGGGCCTCAGGGGACATTGAACACTCCAGTGGAGAAGAAAACCAGACTTAACAGACATGTTAACCACGCACTTAGTGTTCACTCAGCTTCTTCATGTCTAGTCTGTGTCGTTTTACTTTCCAAAGGATTTTTAAAAACAGTTTTGTATTTGATGTACCCAGCCTCCAATAACCCTCTTATTCCTCCCCCATCATTGGATCCCTTCTTCTCAATCAGTCCTCCTCCAAAGATGTTCATCCATGCAGTGATGCTTATGTATTGTATATCTGGCTATTACATAGATTGATACCGTCAACATTTCGAAGCAAGGACTCACTCAACATACATGAGACAAAGGGAACATAGACCACACACACACACCATCAGAAATAAAGATGGGAAAGACTAATAAACTTATCTTCCAAAATTAAGGAGAAATTAAGTGGCTTTATTCTGTAAGCAATGATGCTAGCCTGGCCCAAATTACCATCATTTTTTACTTGTACTACTGCAATAACTTCCCAACACGCCTATTCTGCTTCAAGTGTTTTGTTTTGTTTTCGTCTCCATTATATACATTCAGAGTACAGGTGATCAATGTAAAGGATAGATCATACTTTTCTAATGACATCCATTGCACTGTAGTAAGACTCTCCTCCTTCCAAGGAGCTATAGGTTTCGACATCTAGTACCTTTTCACCCAGATCACTGTCCTTAAACATCAGAGACTTTGCTAGTCAGACCTGTGATGGAGTCTTTGCTCTTGCCTTAAGATGTTTTCCTGAGTGTGCAGTTTTCCCCTTGACTCAATCTCTATCCTGCTTTAAACTCAGATGTCAGTTTAAATACACTTCCTTAAAAACACTTCCTGCAACTCATCCAAATTGGTGCTAATCAGCTTTCTTTATATTGTAGCAGCTTCTGGTTTTGTACTTGTAGTAGTTTACCTTGCTTTTTAAAATTTACTCTGCTGTCTTTGCTGTATCTTTTATCATTTCTCATCACGTTACATTTGGTACCCACTAGGCATATAGCAGGAGTTCAGGGTGTGTGGGTTTACTGAATACATCATATTCATTAATTTGTCAAGCATGTTCATGTTTTTGTCTCCTGGATTTGATTCATTTTGTTTCCTAGAAGAGGACACTCTTTCTTCCCTCTCTTCCCAAATCTCATCTTTTCCTCTGGTTCCAGGTCAGTCGTTTGTCTCCTTTGAGAAGTCTTCCCTCTTTCTGCCTCAACACTGCCCATCACTACTCTGAGCATCAGTCGCAGATAGTTATTTGATTATTTTCCCTCCATTTGTTTTATTTCATTTTATTTATTTATTTTATTCATATGAGTACACTGTTGCTGTCTTCAGCCACACCAGAAGAGGGCATCAGATCCTATGACTGATGGCTGTGAGCCACCATGTGGTTGCTGGGAATTGAACTTAGGACCTCTGGAAGAGCACTCTTAACCACTGAGCCATTTCTCCAGCCCCCACCTCTATCTGTTTAAGCCTCCGCATTCTGTCTCCTCCTTCATCTCTATTAATGTATCCTTAAGGGATGGTAGAATTTTCACTTCTGAATCCCCGTATTTATTTGATTTTTCCTACTGACCAGAGATATAGCTCATAAGAATCGCAAAGATTATAAATCACTTACCTTGTTTCACCATCAAGACTCTCATATGTGCTTTTTAAAAATCCTTCAAAGCCATCAGCTAACTTAGCCTGGACATCTGATAGCCCCATACTATCTGAGGCCAGCGGTCAGTTTCTCTGGAACTAGCAGTACAATTTGTTGATGAGCAGAGTTATGCAACACATGCAGAGTTTTGTTTTGTTTAGATTTTTTTCCTGGTTTCTTGAATCTCAAATCTTCCTCCGGCTAAAGGGTGTGTTTGTGGTTCTAGGACTTTGGTGTACAGGATGAAGCAGTGTAGCATCTCTGCCTAAGACCTGACTCTTCTCAGAGGCAGTGAAGTCCAGAGGTGAGATTTATGTGGGTGAATAAGTCATGGTGGAGGGGAATAACCACACTGAGGAGCCGTTCAGGCCAAGGAAATGGTTCATTGGTGGATGTAGGATTAGTCCCAGAGTTTTGATTCATTTTATAACTACGTAGTGTTGTGAACTAGGACAAGTACATAGCTGTGAAAGGATGACTTCCAAGCAATAAAATCTTATATGAACATTAAATATCAGCTTTGTGTATATTTGATAATTACAAAAACAGTGATAATAAATGTATTCCAGAAGATACATTAATGTTCAGGATAACTTACCCATCACACTGCATTGGCTCCAATTAGGACATTAAGGTAAGAACAATGTGTTTCAATAAATTAATTTAACATAGGAAAAATACACTTAAAACACAAAGTAAAATCATAAATAAAATCTTAAAGTGTACAGATATTTGTGTAAATGAAGAAACATTTGAGACCAGAATTAAGCCAAATATTCTTAAAATTAGAGATTAAGCTTCCACCTATTTTTCACAAATAGAAGCTATTTAAAAATTCAAATAAAAATATTTTTCCTTAAAACTGTACATAATGGCATACCACTGCCCTCCTTGCACTGAGCAGAGGATTAGTGTACAAATGAACTGCATGTTGAATGCTCACAACATATGATTGTACCATCTTCAAAGAATGCCTCAAATCTTAAAGAGCCGTGGAAATACCTCTATTTTATCCTAACAACATCAAAACGCTTTACATTAGATATTGTTACATTTTTATTCATGGTACTGAACTTAACCTCTTTCAGGGTGCAGCATCACCTTGTGTGCATGACTACTGCTTTAAGGGGTCTACTTACGTTGGGTATCAATCCTCAGCTTATTTTTCAACATATCAAAAGCTATAGAAATAAAATTTGCATTTATAATATTCTAACTAAAACATTTTTTGAGATTTCAGTTGTGTTGAAATGAGCAACATAAATCTAGTTAACACCAGAACAAAACAATTTTGGTTAATTCTAATGGAGCAGCTCAATTCCTACTAAAGTCACCTAAGAGTCAAAGGACATAGTCTCTTGAATGATGAGAGCAAAAGGAGCAAGCGCTCCATCTAGTGACAGTAAGAATAACTGCAGAGGATCGGAAAGTACCAGCCAGGCTCAAACCCACAACTCAAGAAACAATTCCGTAAGCTAGACACATAACTGAGACCTAAGACCAAAAGGTTATGGGTAGGCTTGAATTTCAGGCATATCAAGTTAATTATTCAGTCATAAATCATAAGGTTTATTGATCATTCTAATTTGAATGCTCTAATAACATCTTTATAAGTATATTCTACAGCACTGACTTTTTTTTTGCCTACACTGCCTTTTTTATTGCTATAAGTTTTTTTTTTACAAAAAATTTTTTTTAGACAAAAATTCTCTACATTAGAGAGAATTACCTCATAAATAAAATGTAACATAAAGGGTGTTGGAGACCGACACTGAGCCGTAAGCCAAAGTTCCCCTCCCTTCTTGAGAAACTTCTGACCTTCTGAAAGGACAGCTGACAGAACATCAGGATCAGATAATAGTAACTGCAAACCTTCCAGGGAAAACCACAGGATGCTCCCTGAGCTAAGAGTAGATAGCGTGCTCCCGGACAGGTATGCAGAACCACCCCTGCTCCTGGGCTGAGGCAGGGGCAAGTTTCTACTTCTTTACTTCCTCCTTCTTACTGCTTTTATTCTGTAACTTTGCTCACAGTAAACAGACCTTGACAATCATTGCAGGGTCTCCTCTTCCTTTCTCACCCGTTTTACTTTCAGGCATGGTCCCCCTCGGACCCCCCGAATAACTGGGTTCTGCGGGTTGGGACAAGTGGCATCCCAACGTGAGGCCCGGGGTATGGACCCTCGCTAGACGGAGCCCATATTCTTGAGAAGGTCGCCGAGAAAAAGTCATCCTCAGTAAGTTTACATTTCTCCGTCCTATAGAAATGGGCCAAAAACTTTCTAAAGATGCATGCTTCATTAAGGATCTCAAAGCCTCTCTCAGGGAAAGAGGGCTAGAGTTAAAAAGAAAGATTTGACAAAATTTTTTATCTTTGTCTCCCAAGTCTGTCCATGGTTCATAATAGATGGACCAGAAATTCATCCCCTTAAATGGGAAAAGGTAGGACATGATCTTAATGATCTTTTAAATAAAGAAGGACCAGATGCAGTGCCTACTCAGACCTTTAGCTATTGGGGTCTTATTAGAGATATCATTAGGTCATCCTCGACTGAGGCAGGAAAGATTGTTTCATTGGCTGAGGATTTCCTTAAACCAATTTCTTGCTTGGCCTCTCTGTCCTCTGTAAAAATTGCAGACTCACAGTTGCCACAACCTCCGTCACCATGACCCTCCATTGTTATTAATATGTCTTCCTAAGAGGACCTGGTGTTTGCCCCAGGAAGCCTGTCCAACCCTTCTATCCTCAACTGCCCACCAGTGCAGCCACATCAAGTGAGCCAAAATTACAAGAATCAATGCTTACCTACCCCATTTTTAAGAACCCTCATGACGATCTGCTAAGTCCCTCTGAGGAGAGTGAGTTGGAGGAAGAGGCTGCTTGATATCACAACCCTGATTGGCCACCCGTTGCGAACACAGTGACATGTTCTAGGCCCCCTCCTTACCCCTCCACTCCTGAAATCTGTGTGCCCGTGGTTATTCCGCTGCCTCCACAAGGTGATTACCTTTTACAGGCCAAAAATCAGCTATCTAAGCAAATTTCTGACCTTAAAGAGGTCCTAAATTTACAGAAACAGTTTGCCGATCTCTCCACAGAGCTCTCCTCTCTTCAGGAGACTGTGAGACAGACCATTTTTCCCTCGTCCATTGATGGCTCCAGTCCCTTTCCCTGCCATCTCTGGTGGCCATTAGGCTTGCAGGATGGTCAGCTTGCTGCATTCTCACCCTAACAGAGCCTCCCAAAAATCTCATTCTAACAAAACCTCCCAGAGAGTTAGTTCAAAAAAATCCTTGGCGTTCCGTGTGTTAACCCGCCAGAGCACCAAAGAGGCTTCCTCCTCAGAGGAGGACCATACCGCTGATCCAGAAAATAGGGATGGGGATGAAAAAGCAAGCGATAGTGAAAATGAAAATGCAACCACGGCTGCAGCTCCCGAGGCCCCGCCACGAGAGATGACTGAGTATAAAAGATTAAAGTTTAAGCATCTTAAGGATCTTAATACTGCAGTCAAAAATTATGGTCCTAATGCACCCTTTACTGTTTCCATGCTTGAAGCCCTCTCCGGAGGGCAAGGTGGGTTGTCCCTTCAAAGAGCTCTATGACTACCCCATTGACCAAAGTTATTCAGGGAGGTCATGAGCCTTACAATGAGTTTGTGGGGAGACTCTTAGAAACTGCTGAAAAGATCCTGGTCCCTGAGGAAAATAATAGCAAGTTTATAAAACAGTTAGCCTGTGAGAATGCAAATTCTGCCTGTAAGGCTGTTCTTCGAGGCCAGACTAAAAATAAGACTCTTGATGATTTCCTGAGACTTTGCGGTGACATAGATACCTTGAACCATAGGATCTCGCAGAGCCTTTCTCAGAGTGTGAATTTGGCTGTGGGGGCTGCCTTGCAAGCTGTTGGCCCTTCCAAAAGTTGCTTTAAATGTGGTCAGCCTGGCCATTTTGCCAAGCAGTGCCCCCTGACACAGGGCGCAATGAGCCCTATGCCTTGGTCTCTGGGGCCAATACCTTCTGTACCTGCTATGGTGTGCCCCCCGATGTAAGAGAAGCAAACATTAGGCTAATCAACTCCAAGACAGATGCCATGGGTAATCCTTTGCCACCCCTTCAGGGAAATGGCTTGAGGGGCCAGCCCCAGGCCCTGAGACCGATTCATTTTCTGCCGGCCTTGGGGATCAGTCAGCAGATAACAATGCCCCAACTTTCTCCTGCTCCACCCAGCTCCTCAGAGCAACCCCAGGGAGCACAGGATTGGATCTGTGTACCTCCACCAGTACAATTTTCAAACCTGAAAATGGTGTTCAGGTCTTACCTACTGGTGTCTTTGGTCCTCCTCCCCTAATATGTTTTTCCTCATTCTGGGACGCGCCTCATCCACCATCAAGGGTCTCATTGTTCAACCTTCCTTGGTTGATAATGATTTTATAGGAGAAATTACGATTTTAGCTAGTTCCAGCTCAGGGCCAATCTTACTCCCTCAAGGACAGCGGGTTGTACAGGTTCTGCCCTCCCATTGAACGCACAGAACCCGGTTATTGGGAGGCATTGGGGGGCCTCTCAGCCATGGTCCTCAGATCTTTTCTGGGTCCAGATGGTGTCTAGAGAACGTCCTACGCTTCGCCTTAAGTAAGAGGGGTGATGGCTTGAGGGCATTGTGGATACGGGGGCTGATGCCACCATCCTTGCAAAAAGTTCCTGGCCCTCGGCTTGGTCACTTCAACCTTCCCTTACACATTTACAGGGCATTGGCCAGTCTAAAAATACCTCTCAGAGTTCTAAAATTTTGACATGGGAAGATTCAGAAGGGAATTCTGGCACAGTGCAGCCTTTTGTTGTTGAAGCCCCGCCAGTTAATTTGTGGGGAAGAGATATTCTCTCTCAGATGAAAGTAACTATGTGTAGTCCGAATGACAGGAACGATGTTCCTTCCATGGCTGCTCCTGTACCTTGCGGTTGCAGATGTTACCTCTCCCCATCAGGTTTCTAATTTCACCTGGGTAGTTATTAATGAGGCCGGAGATGTAGCCTTTGCTACCTCTCATATTGGGGCATCACCCCCTGGCCTGTTTTGACCCCTGATTTGTGTAAATTGGCTGCGGGAGGGAATCCATATTGGGGCCTCCCTGATAAATATTTACCCTTAGATGAAGCACCTCATGGGTCTGGTTTTAATGAACGTCTTGTTGGGTACAATACAGTCCATCACCGCACCAGTAATAGAGAAATAGACTTCTATGTCTCTCCTGGAGCCCATAGAGATAGATCCTTGAATTATAAATGTGGCTATAGGGATTCCTTTTATTGCGCATCCTGGGGATGTGAGAATACCAGAGATGCATATTGGAGTCCTACCTCTGCCTGGGATTATATTCAGGTCAAAAAGGGATGGAAGAATTCTCACAGAAACAACACCTAACAGCTGAATGCCGAAATTCCCAATGTACCAAAGGCTGGTGTAAGCCCCTCGAGGTATCCTTTACTGAAGCTGGTAAAAAGATTTCCCTGGAAGATTGGTCCTGAGGGTTTGAATGGGGCCTCCGCATGTATGTTAGTAACAAAGATCCTGGATTAACCTTTAAAATAAAATTGCTCAAAACCATCCCCAACCAAAAGCCGGTTGCCATAGGACCCAACCTTATGCTTCACCCCACGGTACCTAAAGAACCTGTGGCCCCTAAAGGGACCGTTTCATCTTATACCGATGTCTCTATTACCTTCTTTCAACCCACACTCCCTGCAGACCTGGCCTCCTCGGCAGAACTTAATGTTGCCATGATTAATGCCTCACTACAAGCCGTTAATGAGGCCAATTCTATCCTTGCTAGGGATTGTTGGATTTGTTATTTGTCCCAGCCTCCTTTTTATGAAGGAATAGCCCTTTTTGGAGAGGTGATTGCCACCAATGATACTTCCTCTCTGAGATGGCATCTGGAGTCTAAAGAGGGGCTGACTCTTGGCCAAATATCTGGTATTGGTCTCTGTCTTTTGGGACCCCAGATGCTTCCCCCCTCACCCCTGTTTAAAGTGTGCAATCAAACCCTGGTTGTTAATAATACCTTTCAATATGTTATGGCCCCAAATGATACTTATTTTGCCAGCTCTTCAGGTTTAAGTACCTTTATAGTTAATCTCACCTTTTTAAAAGGCAGAGAATATTGTGTTTTGACTAAATTGCTTCCCCTCTTGACAGTACACCCGCCTGATGATTTTCTAAGATTCTGAGAGAGAGGGTCCACACTTCCATCCAGGCACAGGAGAGAGCCTATCATAGCTGTCACCCTCGTGGTTCTCCTTGGATTAGCAGCAGCTGGGGTAGGAACAGGGATTGCCTCCTTAGTGACCTCCAATCAACAGTATACCCAACTTAGTTTGGCTATAGATAGAGATCTTCAGGAGATGCAGGCTGGGTAAAAGAACCTTAAAGATTCTGTTACTTCA
>NC_034610.1:12992710-12995222 GCF_900095145.1 Mus pahari
TTGGACCCTGGGCATTTAAAAAGTTAACAGAGTTTGTCAAATCACAGGTCGATGCTGCCTTTGGGAGAACAGTATCGGTCCATTATCATCGCCTGAAGGTCAGAGATATTGATCAAGAGGTATATGCTGAGCCCGGGACGCTCCTTCGGCGGGCTTAGATTTCACAACGTTAGATCCAGAAAACAATCCTGGATGCTTTGGTAAGCTATGGAGACATCGATGGTGGGAATAGCATGATGTCACATACCAGGAACACACCCATGATAGGCTGTAGAGCATCTCAATGACGGGATTATCATGAGTNCATGACCCAGGGGCCCACTCCGATTTGAGGGTGCTGGGTATGGAGACAGCTTGTGTAGCCTAAGACAGGAACTCTACCCTCAAACCCAACCATATTGGGTGCTGGTTGTGGATGCACATCGTGTAGCCTAAGACAGATGCTCCATCTTATAATATAAAAGAGGAGGAGATGTTGGAGACTGGCACTGAGCCATAAGCCAAGGTTCCCCTCCCTCCTTGAGAAACTTCTGACCTTTGGAAAGGACAGCTGGCAGAACACCAAGACCAGACAATAGTAACTGCAAACTTTCTGGGGGGAACAACCACAGAATGCTCAGTATGCAGAACCACCCCAGCCCCCAGGCTGAGGCAGGGGCAAGTTTCTCCCTCTTTACTTCCTCCTTCTTACCACTTATATCCTGTAACCTTGCTCACAACAAACAGACCTTGACAATCATTGCTTGGTCCCACTCCTTCTTTCTCACCCGTTTCTCTTTCAGGCATGGTCCCCCTCGGACCCCACTGAATAACTGGGTCGCATGGGTTGGGACATATACGAACAGCTTCAGTGTCTGTGAGATGAGGGTCTCCTGGCACTGCTAATCTGTCAGGTATGAGAGGGTTTGGGGTTGGCATTGTTAGGTGATGTCCCTGTGGCAGAGCACATCTGGTCTGTGTCAGTGGAGCTTGTCCTGTCACAGAGAACATCTCTTCTTCTCTCTCCCAACACACATCCTCCTAATGTCACCCCACTCCCTATCTGACTTGTTCGCTGAAGGACACTTGCCTGCGATAGGACATAGGGGACCTAGAGAGGAAAATGTCATGACAGTGAGAGTGAACGTCTGGTATGATACAATTATTGTTCCGTGGGTCAGGATGGACCTGTGGCTCCTCACAACCCTGGGATCCAACCCAGGCCACATCTGCAGGGACTCACAGGGTTATCGTGCTTGCCTCTGTGGAAGTGGGTCAAGCTGATGGTACCTAATGTTCTCCCAGGTCCTTCTGATCATGCTGCTTGGTCCAGAAGGACCCAAAGTCCACACTCAGCTTCTACAGTTCCCTGCTTCAGGCCCTGAAAGCTTGGTCCCTTCAAAGGCACTTTGAATGATCTGGTGGTTTGGGGCATGAAGTTATTCTTCCGGGGACTTTTGAACACCACAGTGACAATTTTCCTATGTAAAGAGGAGGCAGGAAAATCTCTGAGGTCATCTTTCACAAACATCTATTTTATTGTCAGAGTCACGATAAAATAACTCATCAAGAAACCTTATGTCCTCTACTAAGAATGAGGTGGGAAATCGTACCGAGAGGAGGAGTCTGATATGACCCTGGGTAGGCAGAGGGGCTTCTGTCTCTACCAGCTTAAGACAGGCTTTCAGCCCCTGCACTGAATGGTGATCCCAGGAGGCCACCTGGGATTTCATCATTTGCTTCCTCCCCCCCTTCCCCCTCGCTGGACTCGGCCCTCTGAGTGAAGCATGCTGAACCCGGAACATGATGGCTTTCCACAAGTTTCCGTAGCATCCGGCATCCTCTGGTGATCTTCTATAATGCAACAGCACACATGAGAGGGACTCTGAGAACCTCAGCTGCACAGGGCATCTCTCCAGCTGTGGCTACCCTGTTTCACACTGCTCCCCCAAGTTGCCTCCTTCTGTCTGAACCTCTTCCCCCCATCTCCTAGCTCCCACCACATACCACCCTCTCCTCCCTCAGATCTCCTCCTCTGCCTTCTCCCACTTCCTCCCCCTAGCATGGTCAGTTCTCCTTCTAGTTCCACATGCAGGATACACACAGGAGATACCTTCTGGGATGCTAGATCTGTTAGCAGGTTTGATTTAACCATCATCCCACCGTGTCTAAACCTAGCTTCCCCATGCATTGCACCATATACATATGCATAAGTATAACCCACCAGTTGACAGAGACATGAGGAACATAGATACATTCAAATACAGAAATTTACCTGGGCCGTGCCGGATGCTTGTTCAGACACTCTTCCTGTGTCTCATTTTTGGGGGGAGACTCTGCTCTGCCCCAGGTGAGATGTCTTTTTTGAGGGGATGCAGCAACAGAGCTTCCTCATCGCATTTCCCATCTTCCTAGTCCACCCCTGGATGCGTCTGGCCCAGCCCCTGCTGCGGACAGGCTTATTTGCTGCTGAGGCTCTGGTGTGGCCTTCTGTACCCTCAGAGCTGCTGCTAGGCTCAACTGTGCAAAGCAC
>NC_034610.1:13058344-13088032 GCF_900095145.1 Mus pahari
TCAGACCATTTTCTTGAAAAATTGTTTTCCAGCCTTTTGCTCTGAGGTAGTTTCTGTCTTTTTCCCTGAGATGAGTTTCCTGTAAGCTGCAAAATGTTGGGTCCTGTTTGTGGAGCCAATCTGTTAGTCTATGCCTTTTTATTGGGGAATTGAGTCAATTGATATTAAGAGATATTAAAGAAAAGTAATTGTTGCTTTCTATCATTTTTGTTGTTAGAGTTAGCATCCTGTTCTTGTGACTGTCTTCTTTTAGGTTTCTTGAAGGATTACTTTCTTGCTTTTTCTAGGGAGTGGTTTCTGTCCTAGTGCTGGTGTTTTTCTGTTATTATACTTTGAAGGTCTGGATTCGTTGAAAGATATTGTGTGAATTTGGTCTGGTCATGGAATATTTTGGTTTCTCCATCTATAGTAACTGAGAATTTAGCTGGGTATAGTAGCCTGGGCTGGCATTTGTGTTCTCTTAGGGTCTGTGTAACATCTGTCTAGGATCTTCTGGCTTTCATAGTCTCTGGTGAGAAGTCTGGAGAAATTCTAATAGGCCTGTGTTTGTATGTTACTTGACCTTTTGCCCTTACTCCTTTTAATATTCTGTCTTTAGTCAGTGCGTTTGTTGTTGTGATTATTATTTGTTGGGAGGAATTTCTTTTCTGGTCCAGTCTATTTGGAGTTCTGTAGGCTTCTTGAATGTTCATGGGCATCTCTTTCTTTAGGTACTGGAAGTTTTCTTCTATAATTTTGTTGAAGATATTTGCTAGCCCTTTTAGTTGACAATCTTCATTCTCTTCTACTCCTATTATCCGTAGGTTTGGTTTTCTCATTGTGTCCTGGATGTTTTGAGTTAGGACCTTTTTGCATTTTCTTTGATTGTTGTGTCCATGTTCCCTATGGAATCTTCTGCACCTAAGATTCTCTCTTTTATCTCTTGTATTCTGTTGCTGATGCTTGCATATATCATTCCTGATTTCTTTCCTAGGGTTTTATATCTCCAGAGTTGTCTCCCTTTGGGTTTTCTTTATTGTTTCTACTTCCATTTTTAGATCCTGGATCGTTTTGTTCAATTCTATCTCCTTTTGGTAGCATTTGGTAGACTTTTCCTGTAACTCTTTAAGGGATTTTTGTGTTTNTACTTTAAAGTTTTCTATCTGTTTACCTGTGATTTCCAGTATTTACTTCTTAAAGTNCTCCATCATCATCATGAGAAGTGACTTTAGATCCATGCCCTGCTTTTCTGGTGTGATGGTGTATCCAGGACTTGCTATGATGGGATAGTTTGGTTCTGTTGATGCCAAGTAACCTTGGTTTCTGTTGCTTTTGTTATTATGCTTGCCTCCTGCCATCTGATTGTCTCTTGTGCTTGCTGCCCTCAATATATCTGATTGGAGCCTGTCCTTCCTATAATCCCAGTTGATTCAGGACTTCTCAGAGTCCAGATTTCTCTGTGATTCTTTGATTGTGGGCTCCTGTGAACCTGTGATTCTGGGTGTGTCTTAGTTCTTGGCAGTCAAGCTCCTCTGAGACACTCAAATACTAGTGTGACCCAGCTCCTGTTTTCCTGGGATCCTACTGTCCTAAGATCCTGGGTGTGTTACAGTGCATGGAAGTGGTGTATCCTTTGAGGACCATGGAGACCTAAACTGATTAAAAGGAACCTGAGCCTCTGGTCAGGAAAGGCTCTGGTGTCCTTGTTTCTGCTGTCATAGGCCCACCACTATTGGATTGTAGCAGCTGTTGTGTTCCACTCACCAGTGATCCTAAGATCACTTGGGCAGTCTGCTAGGGACCGTGGGGGTGTTCACTGAATCTGTGCCCTAGGTGTCCCGGTGCTGGCATAGACTGGAAGGGATTTATGCCCCTGGTCAGGCCAGTTCTCTGCTTCCCTAGTGCTGCCTCGGGTCCTGTGCATGATTGGATAGGAACAGAAGTTGTGTTCCACTCACCAGTGATCCTAAGATAGCATGTGCAGTCCACTAGGGACTGTGGGGGTGTCCACCGAATCCGTGCCCTAGGTGACCCGGTGCTGGTGCAGACTGGAAGGGGCTTGTGCCACTGGTCAGGCCTGTTCTCTGCTGCCCTAGTGCTGTCTCAGGTCCCATGTGAAATTAGATTGGAGCAGATGTTGTGTTCTACTCACCAGTGATCCTAAGATTGCATGGGCAGTCCTCTAGGGACCGTGGGCGAGTCTGGCCACTCCGCACCCTAGGTGACCCGGTGCTGGCATGGACTGGAAGGGATTTGTCACCTTGCTGCTTTTAATATTCTTTCTTTTCTCTGCAGATATTGTGTTTTGATTATTATGTGGCAGGAGGATTTCGTTTTCTGGACCAGTACAGTTGGTAATCTTTAAAATGCTTTTGTGTTTGTACTCTTCTCTTTCTGTAGGTTGGGAGGGTTTTCTTCTATTATTAATTTATTTATTTGTTTATTGTAATCAGATTTTTTTATTATTTCATTCTTGCCTTGAACTTTTTCCCTTAATAATTTTCCATGTATTTTTAAAATTTATTTATTCATTTTACACTCCATATTTTATTCCCCACCCTTGTCCACCCTCCTACTGCTCCATACCCCATACCCCCTTCCCACCTCCTGTCTCCATGTGGATGTCCCTACCTCCCACAACACCTAACCACTAAACTCCCTGGGGTCTGCAGTCCCTTGAGGGTTAGGTACATCATCTATGAATGAACACAGACCCAGCAGTCCTCTGCTGTATGTGTGTTGGTGGCCTCATAACAGCTGGTGTATTCGTTGGTCCAGTGTTTGAGAGATGTCGGGGGTCCAGATTAATTGAGACTGCAGGCCCTCCTATAGGGTCACACTCCTCCTCAGTTTCTTTCAGTCTTTCCCTAATTCAACGACAGGAGTCAGCTGCTTTTGTCCATTGGCTGGGTGCAACTCTCTGACTCTGACTCTTTCAGCTGCTTGTTGGGTCTTCTGGAGTTCTGGGCCTTGGAGCTGGGACTCTTCACCTTCTTCGATTTCTTTTATTCTTAGGTTAGATCTTTATATAATATCCCAGATTTCCTTGGTGTTTTGTGTCAAGAATCTTATCTTTTCTTTGACTGAGGTATCGATTTCTTCTATTGTACCTTCTATACCTTAGAGTCTCTTTTTCATTTCCTGTAGTCTCATAGTGATGCTTGAATCTATTTTTTCTATTCCCTTCTCTAGGTTTTCCATCTCCAGAATTCCTTCAGTTTATGTTTTCTTTATTGGTTCTACTTCAACTTTCAGGTCTTCCACAGTTTTACACATTTACTTCACCAGTTTAATTGTATGTTCTTGTATATCATTAAAGGGTTCATTTTCTCTTCTTTAAAGACATCTACCTGTTTGATTGTATTTTCCTGTATTTCTTTAAGTGATTTATTTATTTGTTCTTTAAAGGCCTCTATCATTTTTATGAGATTGAATTTAAGGTCATTTCTTGTATTTGAATCGTGTTAGGATATCCAAGGCTTGCTGTAGAAAAAGAAAGGTAGCTGTGATCTGAAGGCACTATATTTCCCTGGATTTTCTTGATTGTGTGCTTTCAAGGAAGTTTAGCCACCTGGATGGCTTTGGTGTCTAGATATTCCTGTTGTAGTAAATATTGGGAGAGGGATTGACCTTGATGGTCATGGTGTGGCAGGCCTCCTTGTGTTGTATAGTTCTGGATCTTCAAATCTGTATGGTCCAGGATCTTCAGATCAGTATGGTTCAGGAGCCTCAGATTCAATGACGTTAGGTGATGGGAAAAAGGATTCTCCACTGGAATAGCAAGCTTCTCAGGGCAGCTTGGCTTGCTCCAGAGGACTCAGGAAGCAGGGAAGATGGGACAAGAAGGAAAGTTCACCTGCATGGCTCAGGCTCAGCTGTCTGACTAAAATGGAAGGGAGGTGGTAGAAAAAAAGGTCTCAATGGAATAGGAGGTAGCTCAAGGCAGGTAGGCTTTCTCCAGAAGACTCAGCAAGCAGGTGACTATATGATTTTTAGTTAAAGATAAAAATCACAAATATTTAAAAGCAGAGTATTCAAAACTCGGTTGGGTATTTTTTTTTAGAACCTTGAAATCTTTTACTAATTCTTTCTCTACATGGTAAAAAATCATGCTATAGCCAAATGTAACAACATATTAATATGGAAGAATTTAAGATTCAAGAATTTAATGGTATTTACTATTTCAAACTCATTCAAACTATGAGCTAAATTAGGGGACACAATGGATTCAATGAAAATAAGTAAATATGGGTCCTAAATCTGACAACAAAATATAGGAAATGAATTTCAAAAATGTATATTCTATAAAACATGTAATCCAAAATTAAAAACCTTTGTAAGATGATGCCAGAGTAAATTAGGGCACACAATATAATTCTGCAATATTATCACTTATCAAATAGATGCAACAAAGTGAAAAATTATGGAAAGCATACAAAAACATAGGGAAAGGACTGGCCATTTTTTAGTTTATTTGTGTCTGTATATGCAGAGAGGGTAGTAAAGATTTGAAATGATTCAAAGAGTACGTAAATACTTCTTTCTAAGATAATGAAAAAGGGTGATTCCAGAAGGATTTCAAAGAGCTGCAGCTGAGTATCAGCTTAGGAAGAAAGGGAAGTCCTGGGGATTGATTCACACTTATCGTCATTTCTTCACAGATATGAATGAGTGTGTGAAGTGTCCAGAAAGTCACTATGCAGACTCTGAGAAGAACCACTGCCTGCAGAAAGCTGTGAGCTTTTTGGCCTATGAAGACTCCTTGGGCATAGCTCTCACTACCACAGCACTGTGCTTATCTGTGCTTACAGCTATGGTTCTTGTAGTCTTTGTGAAGCACAGACACACACCCATTGTCAAGGCCAGTAATCGGACTCTCAGCTATACCCTCCTATTGACACTCATCATCTGTTTTCTCAGTTCCTTGCTGTTCATTGGCCAGCCAAACACTGCAACTTGTATCTTGCAGCAGATAGCATTTGGAATTTTTTTCACTGTGGCTCTCTCCACAGTGTTGGCCAAAGCTATTACAGTGGTTATTGCATTCAAGGTCACTGTTCCAGCTAAAAGGGTAAGGCGGATAATGATATCAAGGGCGCCTAATTTCATCATTCCCATCTGCACACTCATCCAACTTGTCTTCTGTGGAATCTGGCTTCTTTCTTCTCCACCCTTCATTGATCAAGATGCTCATGATGAACATGGTCACATCATCATTTTTTGCAACAAGGGTTCAACAGTTGCCTTCCATTGTGTCCTGGGATACCTTTGTTCCCTGGCACTTGTGAGCTACACCCTGGCCTTCTTGTCCAGGAATCTGCCTGACACATTCAATGAAGCCAAATTCCTGTCATTCAGCATGCAAGTGTTTTTCTGTGTCTGGATCACATTCCTCCCTGTCTACCATAGCACAAAAGGAAAAGTAATGGTAGCTATGGAAGTCTTCTCTATGTTGGCTTCCAGTACAGCACTCCTTAGCTTGATCTTTGCCCCCAAGTGCTACATTATTTTATTAAGGCCAGATAAGAACGTCTGTCTTGACATTAGACATAAATCCCATTCAAAAAGGAATAGTGGTTTAAATTTTATTTAAAAATCAAACTAAGATAATAAATTAAATACAATGGTTGAAAACAGTGCTACTCGATTCAAAATCTCTTACTTATGTATAATATGATGTGATTCTCTTGGTTCATAATTCTTCACATGATTGTATTAAAATATCTGTATTGGAACTAAGATTTTTTTCATGTTTGAGATTCATGTTACACTTTTTTTCTGTAAGGAAATATTACAATATATTTTTCATTGGCCTGTAGTGCAGTGTGGCATAAACAAATGTGTGTCTGCTTTTCTTTGCCTGAAAGTTCCTATGGCTTAATATGTGGACCATTTGAAGCAATGCTGTATTTATTTTATCCTCCTTTGATTAAAAAAAATGGAACATTGAATGTTATGTGATTGATTTCATTTATTTTTGAACTCCTGAATAATCTCTTATATTTTTCTGTGTATATTGAACATTATAAGAGCAGATTGTCTCTCAAGCATCAATTTAACAGGTTCCTATTTTATGTTTTTGAGAAAAAATTCATCATTTAGAAAGACAGTAGAAATATTTTGGTATTTTGATATCTCATGATTTTGTTATGAGGGAAAATGAAACCTTTTGATGTGGGGTATTGCTTAGAAACTTTCAGCTCACGAAAAGAATGTGAGTGTTCCATAGGCTGTTATGATTACAGTGCATTGGGGTATAAGCAAGTAGGATGAGCTCAGTTTACCAACAGGCATTATGGAAAATGGTATTCCTAAAATTATACAGCAGAATACTATTGAGAATATATAGTTCATTGAAAAAATTAAGTCTTTTTCTTGGAGAAGTAGATGTCATAAATAATTGACAGTGGAAGTTAAAATATTATTTGTAATAACTTCAGGGAAAGACTTTGAACATGGCCATACTAACAATGTTTGGATATTCAGTACCCTTGAGAAATACTATGGCTCTGTAAAAAAAGAATTTAAACTCTCTTATTCATGTAACATCTTAAATGCCATCAATGCAAATCAGTTTTAGCTAATGTAGTTTGGACAAGTCAAATCCCTTATAGTTTTTCTGATAGAGGGTTTGCTACTTTTGTGGTATAATTGAAAAGATAGAATTTTGAGAGGCACAATAGATGGTCTTAACTTCATGGACTGTTGTATATCTGAGGCCATGTAGAAAGAGAGAAGGCAGAAAAAGACCTGTCTGCTCTCAGCAGAAGTGATTGCTTATTTCCAATAACAGAGATAAACATTTTCCAGTAGGAAAAGGGGCACCTGTGAAAAGGGAAGGGGATTTCATAGAAATGAAATTTTGTTTGTTTGTTTGTTTGTTTATGGGTTTTTTGTTTGTTTTTTGTTTTTTGTTTTTTGTTTTTTGAGATAGGGTTTCTCTGTATAGCCCTGGCTGTCCTGGAACTCACTTGGTAGACCAGGCTGGCCTCGAACTCAGAAATCCGCCTGCCTCTGCCTCCCGAGTGCTGGGATTAAAGGCCTGCGCCACCAGACCCGGCTATTTATGGGGTTTTTTGAAGCAGGGTTTCTCTGTATAGTCCTTTCTGTCCTGGAACCCACTGTATAGACCAGGCTGGCCACAAACTCAGAAATCTGCCTGCCTCTGCTTCCCAAGTGCTGGGATTAAAGGTGTGTGCCACCACTGCCTGGTTTTTTTGTTTGTTTGTTTGTTGTTGTTTTGTTTTTTTAGATGAAATTTTAAATGCAGATTCAGATGCCTACATAATCATCTCACTTTCTGGTCATGTCTTCACATATGTTTATTATAATTTATAAATTACCTTGTCCTAATTCCCATGATACATGTGGTCGTTGGTTACTGATTTAGAAAATGACAGCAGGTCAAAATGGACTACAGTTCCAATGTAGAATCAGTAGGTATGAGCAAACCTTAGTAGACTCAAAAGTTCCTTGTCTTGGTGTAAGCATAAACACTTACCAAGCCAGAGTTACCTCATTATAGAAAATTCTTAAATTATTGGAATTTTATCTCTCTGGCACAAGATAGAGGGATGACACAAAGCATGAGGTTGTCACAAGTTTATTGCATGTAATCAGATTTTTTTACACCCTCATTAGAAACAAAATATGATGGTTGTTGGCAGGATACAATTAAGCTATACAGGGTACACAAGATTAATGTATAAGACTAACTGTTCTGGAAAGCTGCTATATGCTTCCCTCATGCCTAGGGAATGAAAAGATACACAGGTGGTATGATTACTCCACTACTGACGAAGTGTTTCTGATCTCAGGATCTAAAATCCTGCAGTTTCACAGGAGCTATGGACTCTAAACTGAAAGTCATATGGCAAATGATTTTCCAGCCAGCTAGACAAGGCCAGTAACCTTGACACATATAATTTTAAAGTATGCAAGCCAAATTTAAAGTAGACATGGAATTGTAAATCAAAATTCCCAGAGGCATTCTTATGGAGCATGTTTTAGAAGACCAATTACAATGTATATTTTTAAATGACTAAAAATCTTTGCTAGGTTTTGTGCATCAATAAAGGAGGAAATTCACCTAAGTTTCACTGCTGAATAGTTAATATGCCAATATTCAAGGCCTGAAAATTAATACTTGACATATTAACATCATTGCCTAGGATGCATTATTATTAGCTGTACCAGATGCATTAAATAGAGACCACATAGCAAGGAAAACAATTCGGTGCTTCATATGAGGTATAAGCACTTCATCTTCAACACCATGAGTGAAAAAATGAAAAACAAAAACGTAAGTTCAGCTCTAATAAATTAGACAGTACTCAGCTCTGGGCACTTTCAATGACCTGACATAAGATCTCAACAAAGGCCCTTGACACTGAATTTGTCTTGAAGAGGCCAAAAATATTATTCAGCAATATACCATCTTTGTACAATTTTTAAGAAGGCATAAAAATAGGAAATACATTATAATGGAGTAACCATCCTACTCTTCTCCCCTCATTCATTTTTAAATAATGCTTAGATTTTCCATTACATGTTTTCAGAAAATAATGTTGCTGGGCATTATATTGAGTGCTTGTGACATAAGTTACAGCATATTGTTGGGAAAATCCCTAAAAAGGCTTGGTAGTATATGGAGAATTGTCAGTTTTTAAAGGGAAATAATATAGCAAAGGCTCTAAGTAAAACGTTGATCACATATATTCATTATACCTACATATTTTTACTTCCCCACACTGCAGAGGTGAGTAACATCCACATGCCAAATATTATTTGACAGTATTCCTGCTGGAGTTATACCATCTGAGGGTTGAGGCTTGATAGTAAACCTTACATAGGAAATGCATTCATTAACTATCATGTAATGAAAAATTCCACACTGATTCTAGATGCTGCACTTCAAGCACTGCATATTGTCTGTCAGAATATAAGTTTAGATATATTTTTTTTCATTTTACAAAAGCACCTTGGTGAATAAAAATCAATGAAGCATCCCAAGAATGCAGAGTACCCTTGCTGTCTTTGGTAACATACAAATACTGCTTGTACAGAGAACATTGCCTGAAGCCTGGTAGGTTCAGGGAATAAATCCATGTCATTTCTCTTATTTCAATTTTCCTATTGGATGAATGTCAATAATTGAGGCATGGTTAAGAATAGAAGACTAAAGAAAAAGATCTCTTCATTCTTGAGTATATAAAGGCTCAGTTTTCGAAACCCTGTCTTGATAAACCAAAAACCAAAAACAAGCAAACAAACAAAACCTAATCTCAATGATAAATCTGTTAGGGAATACAAGGGCAGGGAGGCAGGAGTAGGTGGGTGGGTGGCAAAGAGATCTATAAAATAAGGTGGAGTAGCCATTCTAATATCTACCAAAATTTACTTTCAAGCAAAATTTCTCAAAAGAGATACAGAACAACACTTCATACTTATCCAAGAAAAAAAATCTACCAAGATGACATCCTTTTGAACATCAATGCCCAAGATGCAAGAACATCCACATTTGTAAAAGAAACATTGTTAAAGCTTAAATCACACATTAAGAGTAGGAGACTTCAACACCCTACTGTCACCAATGGAAAGAAATACAAAAGTCCTTCTCCACATTTTTTCCACTTCTACTTTCTTTACCTGTATTTTTTGCTGCTACCCTCTACAATACACCTCTAAACCTTACACCACATTGTATTTGTTTTACTTCCCTGTTTCATGCTTATTTTATGTTGAATCTCAGATCTGAATACTCATAGCTAAATGCCTCAACTGAGAAAAAATATGCATTGTTTGTCTTGCTGAGTCTCAGTCAATAGACTTTCTAGTTCCATTTATTTCCCTTTAATCCTTAAGATCATATTTCTCATTAAAACCCAATGTTCCATATTGCATATGTACCAATTTTTATCATCCATTTGCCATTTGAAGTATATGTAGAATGTTTCCAGTTTCAAGATATTGTGAATAGAGTAACAATAAATGTGGCTGAGCAGGTATATGAGGAGTATGATAGGAATTGAAGTCATCTAGGTGTATGTTAGCATGTGATAATGGTGGTCATATGAAAGATTTTTTAAAAGTTCTCTACCCTTGCCAAGAAGTGCATGCTGAAAGGAGCCTGATATGGCTGTCTCCTGAGGGTCCCTGCCAGAGCCTTATAAATACAGATGCAAATGTTCACAGCCAGTCATTGGACTGAGTGCATAATCACCAATAGAGGAGTTAGAGAAAGGACTGAAGGGGTTGATGGGGTTTGCAACCCCTTAGGAAGAACAACAATATCAACCAACCAGACCTCCAAGAGCTTCCAGGGACTAAGCCATCAACAAAGGAGTACACATGGCTCCAGCTGCATATGTAGCAGAAGATGGCCTTGCCATACATCAATGGGAGGAGAGGTTCTTGGTCCTATGAAGGCTTGATAGATGACCCAGAGTAAGGGAATTGAGAGTAGGGATATGGGAGTGGTGGGTGGGTAGAGGAACACCCTCATAGAAGCAGGGGGAGGGAGGATAGGATAAGGGATTTTCAGGAAGTGAGGAAAGTGGGAAAGGGAATAACATTTGAAATGTAAATAAAGAAAATATCCAATAAAAAATAAAATGGATATATTTTTTAAAAGAAATAAAAATAAACCAGGCAGTGGTGGTGCACGCCTTTAATCCCTGCACTTGGGAGGCAGAGGCAGGTGGATTTCTGAGTTCAAGGCCAGCCTGGTCTACAGAGTGAGTTCCAGGACAGCCCAGGGCTACACAGAGAAACCCTGTCTCGAAAAACAAAACAAAACAAAAACAAAAACAAAAAAAAGAAATAAAAATAAAAATTGTGTTTCAAGAGTTCACCTTAATTTCCATAGTGGTTGGAACAGTTTACAGTACCATGAACAGTAAATACAGGTTCCTTTTGTTCTACTTCTGCTTTGGCATTTGTTGTGAATTATTTTTGTCTGTATGTTTGTGTTTATTGTTTTTTACATTATGACTGAAGTAAGTTGTAATCTCAAAGTTGGTTTGATTAGAATTCCCCTAACTACTAAGCTACGATAATAATTTGTTGAGGTATTTATCAGTCCTTTTTTAATATATGAAATATCTGCTCAGATTGCAGGTCCTTGGTTCTGTATATCATTAGTGTTTTGACTACTTGTTTTAAATATTCTTTATATATTCTGAATATGAATCCCTTGTTAGATACACACATTTTCAAGGTTTTCTCCCACTCTGGGGGCTTCATTCTTTACTCAAGTGTTTCTTTAGCTATGCAGAAGCTTTTAGGTTTCAGGAAATCTCACTGATCAATTATTTCTAATTCCTGGACAAATTGAGTTATCTTCAGAAAGTCCATATCCACAAAAATATCACTTTGGGTTAAGCCTACATTTTCTTCTCGCAGTTGTAATGTTTCAATTTTCACATTTAGGTCTTTGAGCTATTTGAAGTGAGATTCATTATAAGGGAACTGGGTTGTATCTAATTCTATTGTTCTGTTGCAGTAATGTTCACCCCCGATAAACCTATATTAAAACACACACTCCAGTTATTATATTTATAAGCTATAAGACTAGATTGGGCAGCTATACCAGCACACTAAACTATCCCCCATCTATGATACCCTTGCTACTTGCAATTTGTCCCGGCCACATGGTTCTGCTCCCCCATCTCACCTTTTATTTCCCCTGCCCAATTACAAGCTCTAGTCTTTATTTGACCAGTAAAAATGGTCAAAAGATTCACATGATATCACATGAGTATGTGAGCAAGTGCTCATCAGAAGGTAGCCCCTCCTAAGGAAGGAAAATTAACATCAGAAAATAGCATCAGAGCAACACACAACGTTTCCCCTTTCTGTTCAATAAAAAAGGTTACTCTCCATCAAACATAAATTGAGCACAGCTATAATAATTATGCAAATTATAACATCAGATATGAACTTATAACTCCCAGTCCATAATATTAGAAAATGTAGATAAAGTAGTCTCTCCTCCTTCAATCTATCCTAACTTAAAGAGTTTACAATTTCTATACTATAATTATGTTTTGATTTTTAACTTGCATTATGTTCTGAAAATCATGCTTTCAAATCTATATCATCTTCCTTAATGTTAACAACTTAAGTATGATTATAAGACTATAACTAATCTTCAACCCCATCAGAAATCTGAGAACTAATATTAAATATTATCAGAATATATAGGAAGCGCAAAACATAGCTTCCAAAATTAAATGAATTGAAGAGACAGCTGACTGACTGGACAGCCCCTAATTTCTCATAACATCAGAGCATCTGTCTTCAGTCTTATGACCCAGAACCGTCTGACAGACGACTTTATGGGAAGCAGAAAATATGAAGGACTCTCTTTATCTGTATTGGCAGAGCTTAGCAGTTGACTAACCCACATCTGTTTGTCCCTTTTGCACAGTATTTTGTCTGCATATGATGTAGGCAATCTCTGACCAGTGACTACCTTGTCACAACTGGAGCAACTCCATATGGAGGTTATGATGCTCAGTTTCTTCTTTGAACTGTGACGAGAGTATTTTCAGAAGACATTTCTCAGTCAAAATTTCTAATAATAATGAAAAGATTGTAAATGTCAGAGTCTGTGGACTTCTTATGTTTTTGAAGAATATATGTAATATTGCATATTATATAAATATATATATGTATATATGTACTGTTATACCTTGAGTACTCTTAGCTATTTCTAACTGAATATTGAAAACACTTTATTATAATTAAATCAGAATCTAATATAATCATGAGGTTACTATCTCACCCTTAACTTGTATTACTTAATCATCCTAAACAGTTTTTTAATAGCAACTACAAAAGAACCGGGTCAAAGCCTTGTGTTCTTAAATGAGTTGTATAGGTACAATGCCTATCTAAGTGTAAAAATAATAATTTCAAATTTTGTATCAATATACAAAGATTTATACCAATGAAAACCTTAAATCTATATCAACGTATAGATTCTGTACCAATGTAAAAATTGTAAATTCAATTAGGATCAATTATAAAGATTTCTACCAGTATAAAATTTTGGGGTATACAATGCTTTGTTTAAGAATAAATCTAATATTATATCTTTGTTTATTTTTCTAATTTATAAAATACTGCTAAACCCCCCTTTTCCTTTCCACTCCCCCTCATTTCACCTAAGAGGGAAGGATAGGAAAGTGAAAAGGGAAAGTAGAAATCCCTGAGACTAAGCTCTCTAGTTTCCTCTTTGTCCAAAATTACATTTTAATGTTACCCCTTAAAATGACAACGTATCTATAATTTATAAAATAGCCAGAACCATACAGTCCAACCTATGGGACTGTGATGATGATATTCTATTGCATTCTTATAGCTGAATTGGGGCAAAGAATTCCCTTCTGGGGGCCCAACCAAAAATAGGGAAATTGGTTTTGTCAAAGGAAGGCTAGCTAGCATCATTTACCATCGAGGCTCTATGTGCTGAGAAAGTTCGTGGCTTAATGTAAGAGTTTGAAAGGCTGGGTGGGCAAGCTATCTGTTCTGGAAATATCCTGGAGGCAAGTCTTGAGAGGGAACAACTTCAATGTATTTGATGAAAAATCAAGCAAGGGGCTGGAATGGAAGGTCCTAGATTCTCAGCACCCTAGAGTGTGAATCTTGTCAGGGCTGTCTTTTTCTTTGTCCAATCTGCAATAGAAAAATGTTACAAGCAACACATAGCTCTGTAAAGGCACCCATATAGAACATGTAGGGAGCCCATATCAGTTAAGAGAGATCAATAACAAATGACAACTGCCTTTCCTTAAAGGGTAGTTTGAACATATAATCAAACTACCATACAAATTACTTTCATGCCATCTTTAAGGATGGTATGTAATAAGTGATGAGAATTCTGTATCCAACAAGTGTTACTGGCTGTATATAGACATTTAAGTCTCAGCTGGTCCCAAAGATGTCTCTGTGTACAGAGACATACATCACCACAAGTACATCAACTATCCTTTTGATCTTGTCACTCTTTTTCTTGTTCACAGCCAAGGTCTTCAGTGGGTCTCCCTTTGTCATGCCTGATTTTAATCAACTTGGAAGGAACCCATTGCTTTTCTCTTCCTATGGAAATATAAGCATAACCTTGCTTCCAGCGTAACACATTTCCTGTTTTTTCCATTCTGATGTCAGAAGAACCTAAAAATAAACAGACTGGTTGGGTTCAGCAGTTTTTCCCACACTCCAATGTCTTTTAGCAACCACAGATTTTTTTGCACATTAGCATTTAAAATTTTTAAGGTTCATTAAATACTATGTAATCTATCTCTGGGGGGGGGTTGTTGCACCTGTTTTGTATGTTAAGCATCTCTTTTAGAGTATGCTTAGATCTCTCCCAAATTGCTTGTCCTGTAGGATTATGTTTTATATCATAATGCAACATGTTTTATATTACATTATGTTAAAAGTACTCCATCGTACTAGAGATCTATGTCAGAGCATTGTCCATTTTAATTTGTATAGATATTCCCATTATGGCCATAACTTCTAATATATGTGTAATTACAGAATCAGCCTTTTCAGAAGCTAAGGCAGTTGCCCATTGAAATCCTGAATAGGTGTCTATAGTATAATGCACATATTTCAGCTTACCAAAGTCTGAAAACTGGAACACATCCCTTTGCCAAATAGTGTTTCTTTGGGTACCTTTATGGTTAGCTCCTGTAGGTAATAGAGTTTAGTTATATAATGAGCAAGTAGAATATTGCCTCACAATTTCCTTTGCTTGTTGCCAAGTGATAGAAAATTCTTTCTTATGAAAGGATGGACTTTCCAGAGACTACCCCATCCGGGAATCCATCCCATCATCAGCCACCAAACCCAGATACTAATGCACATGCCAGCAAGATTCTGCTGAAGGGACCCTGATATAGTAGCCTCTTGTGAGGCTATGCCAGTTCCTGGCAAACACAGAAGTGGATGCTCACAGTCAGCTAGCTATTGGATGGAACACAGGGCCCCCAATGGAAGAGCTAGAGAAAGTACCCAAGGAGCTGAAGGTGGATGCAACCCTGTAGGTGCAACAACAATATGAACTAACCAGTACCCCCTGAGCTCATGTCTCTAGCTGCATATGTAGCAGAAGATGGTCTAATCGGCCATCATTGGGAAGAGAGGCCCCTTGGACTTGCAAACTTTATATGACCCAGCACAGGGGAAGGCCAGGGCCAAGTAGTGGGAGTGGGTGGGTAGGGGAGCAGGGGCGGGGGGGNGGTATAGGGAACTTTCNGGATAGCATTTGAAATGTAAATAAAGAAAATAATAAATAAATAAATAAATAAATAAATAAATAAATAAATAAATAAATAAATAAGAAAATTCTTTCTTTAAACCTTTGCTATTACCATGATGCTTTTTATGGAATTCAGAGGCCTCTAGTACACTTCCTATCAATAGCTGATCAATTTCATTACTATCTTGTGCCAGAGGGCCTGGCAGACCTGTCCTGTATGGAATCTTATATGTGTTTTATACAGCAGATGCCTTCTATCTCTGATCATTTGTTGAGCTGAACAAACACTGAAGTCAATTCAGAACCATTGAACAAGTTCAGCAGTCTCTAAGTATAAAATAACCCCCTCTGCATATTGAGAGTCAGTTACTATATTATGAGACTCTTGAAAATCTGGTAATATCATAAGTATTGAATATAATTTATATTTTTAAACCAATTTATAGGGACTATCAGCCGCTTTATTTACATCTTCTGATTTTTACCCTGCCTATCCAGATTTATTAGCATTTAATAGCATCAGGAATTGGAGTTCTTTTTATTATATGAGGGAAGAGTTCAATTATTTCTTTTTATGAACTGAAGTCATTTGCTTTTAGGGGATTTGTTGTTAATCTCTCCCAAGAAATTACTGAATGCTTTTTGCCAATGTTCATCTCGTGCCCATAAAGAGACAATCTCTTCATGAGTAAAAGGTACCAAAATTTCAGCTGGATTCATTCCAGCTTGTTGTCAAAGTCTCATTTTTCCTTTTATTATCAATTCAGAAAAAGTTTCTACGTAGGTTTTTAATTTCTTACCCAATTTATGTGCGATAAATATCCATTCTAATATATAATCTTTGCTCTGCATAATCCCAGCACTCGGGAGGCAGAGGCAGGTGGATCTCTGAGTTTGAGGCCAGCCTAGTCTACAGAGTGAGATCCAGGACAGCAGGGCTATACAGAGAAACCCTGTCTCGAAAAACCAAAAAAAAAAAAAAAGAATTCCAGTAGGGGAATGAGTAGAAGGCAAGAAAGTTAAGATGCAGGCCATCTTTGAATCAATATGCTATAGATATGTATCCTGCAATTTCCTTTCCAGCAGAGCTAACTCATTCTCAGCCTTGGCTGGTAATTTCCTCAGGCTATTTAAGTCTTTATCATGGAGTAAGGTTTGAAATATATTGCTTATCTCCTTAGTAACTAAACCAATTGTCAGCCACAGCCAGTTCATATCTTCTAGTAACTTCTGAAAATCACTAAGAATCCTTCATTTTTTTTTCAAATTTGCACTTTTTGTGATATAACCTTTTATAGGCTTATTCTATATTCTAGATAATTAATAGAATCCCCTCTTTGTATTTTTTCAGGGGTGATTTTCTATCACCAGCAAGGCAAGGTTATTTTACTTCATCAAACATTCTTTCCAGGATACTTATATCTGAATCAGCCAATGGCATATCATCCATATAATGATAAATAATGGATCGAGGGAATTATTTGTGAATCATCTCCAATGGATGTTGAACAAAATATTGACACAAAGTATAGCTATTTAACATTTCTTGAGGCAGGACCTTCCAATGATATGTTTTTATTGGACAACTTCTATTAAAGATAGGTACTGAGAAGGCAAATCTTTCCTTATCGTGTTCATATAGAGGAATTGTGAAAAAAAAAGTCTTCTAAATCATTCACTGTGATAGGATATTCCTTATGCAACAAGGAAGGCAATGGGATTCCAGGCTGCAGGGAACCCATTAGCTGAATAATCTTATTAATTGCTCTGAGATCTCTCAACATCCTCCATCTGCTAGACTTTTGTTTTTAAATGGAATAGCAATTTTAATGTGTAGTATATAACTTTTTTTTTTAATTTCTGGATTTTATTCTCTTCCACTGTCTTTCCCTATGCCATTACTACAGTGTAGCTTTGCAGTATTTTTTTTTTCTTGGATATTTTCTTTATTTACAGTTCAAATATTTTCCTCTTTCTAGGTCTCCCCTTTGGAAACCCTCTTTCCCATCCTGCTCCCCCTTCCTCTATGAGGGTGCTCCCCTAGCTACCCACTCCCATCCTCCCGCCCTTGAATTCCCCTACACTGGGGCATTGAACACCTTCAGAACCAAGAGCCTATTCTCCCACTGGTGTCCAACAAGTCCATCTTCTGCCACATATGTGGTCAGCGCCATGGGTCACTGTGTGTGTGTGTGTGTGTGTGTGTGTGTGTGTGTGTGTGCGTGTGCGTGCATGTTTAATGACAAATACTAGAGAATTCCAAGGGCTGGTAGACTCCTCTATATGTGGAGCCTCCAGCTGTTCCTGTACTAGCTGTCATAGACCGTTAATCAATCTAAATGGGTTGGTCAGATAACCACCTTACTGGTAAGGCTTTTGGTGTTTTAACATCAGTGTGTCCTTGATGTAAAGCTGAATTGTCAGACCCTGCTGCGTCTTATTTATGGACAGCCTTCGCAGTCTGTAACTATCTTTGCTAACATTCCTTAACTAATGGGCAGCCTCTGAGACTGAAGGGATATTAATATGTGTTTTCCACTGTTGTAACAGATCTCTTTCCTATACGTTTATGGCTACTTTAGCCACGTATGGGTTAATTTTCCTATCCAGCCCTCAGGCTCTGTACATTTAAGTCATCAGGTGCTTTGCTTTATTTTGGATAAAGTCTCAATGCTTTGAAAATGAATGTCTACTTTATGAAGTGGTCAATCTGAAGGCCAAGATTTTGAAGAGATAATGGTGACATCAGGTCTAGTCTTGACTATTCCTTCAAATTTCAATATTGTTTAATAATATTCTAAGCTTGAATTTTTTTTGAATTGTCTGTAGAATCTGCCTTGGCCTTATCTGGTTTCACAACACTTGCTTTCAGAGCAGTGATGTTTAATTGTTTTAAGGAAGAGAACTCACCCTGTCTGGCACTAGGACCTACAAGAACACCCTCCCCTGGGATTTTCTTGGAAAAGTGTTGCCCCATTTGTCTGTTGCTGCTTTACATTCCCTAGTCTAAAGTCAGCCTTTGCCACATCTTTTACATATTCCATGAGGCATGGGCTCCCTTTTGAGATTAATTTGGTTTTCTCTACAGTTTATTCTGAAATGATCCTGCTCACCACAATTAAGACATCTGAAATTTTGGATTGTTTCAAGACCTCTAGTAGCAGCTTCTCCCAGTAAGGTCATATCAGGCAAACCAGGTCTAACATCAACTGAATTATCTAATCCATCTATTGATCCTGCCCTTGTCCTCAATGATCTGATTACTTCCTTGCATTCAGCATTCAAGTTTTTGAAAGGCACGGACTCAATTATTGCCTTTTTTGCTGAGAGATCCTATATACTTTTTTTCCACAGCAGAAGTCAACCATTGCAAAAAGTCGGGGAATGCTTCCTTTGCACTTTGCATGGCCTGAGAAAACGGTTCATATCTTTTCTCTGAATCTGCAACTTTGTTCCAAGCATTTAAGACTGCCAAGTGACAAAAGGTCAAGATTTCTTCATCATATACAGCCTGCACTGCTATCTCTGCAAATTGGTCTCCACCAAGCAGCTGACCTTTGGAAATATTTCTACTCCTGACTCAATTTTGTTGTGCCATCCCCTTTGCCTCTTCTTTCCACCATAAAAACCATTGTAAGTGTGATGCGGGTTCTAGTATTGCTTTTGCCATATCCTTCCAGTCTTGGGGGATTATTCTATTTTTAGTAGCCCAAATAAGTCAGGATTTATTTGACAAATGGTGAATGCATTTCAAAATTAGTGATACTCTCCTTAAATTTTCTCAGTTCTAACACATCCACAGTTGCCATTCGAATTCCTAATAACCCTGTGGATGATCATCGTATGGTAGTCTTTGTTGTAGACTAACTGGCTAAACTAAAGTTTGTTTTCTAATAACCTTTGTTTGGCTTCCTCTAATTTTATCTTCTGTCTCTAGCTGAGTATTTTCCCTAATTGATATTTTAAATTCCTCTTTTTCTGTAAGTTCCTGTACTTTCTCTGTTCAAGGTTTTCCTTCTACATTTTTCTTTATAGTTCTGATAGTCTGCTATTTAGTTTTGATTGATTAATTTTAAAAGGTTCTCCTCCAATCCTTGCTTCCAATTCTCATTATTTTCTCTCTACCACTGAGTCTGATCTGTGAGCTATTGCATCTTTTGTTCTGGCGTCTTTTCCAGCTCCTGTGTGTAACTTTCATTCTCCTCTCTCTGTCACTTAACTCGGCCCATAAATCCTTTTGTCTTTAGTTCCAGTGGTTTCTCCAGGCCATGTTGCCAGGTCTTAAATTTCTCTTTGTGCTGTTCATTCTACTCTATATATTCTTGTATCTTCTACTCTGAACCCTGCTTCCATGATTTTAATTTCTCTTTGTGTTGTAATTCTGATATTATAGCCACTACCTTGTTTTAATTTACTAGTTTTAGTAAATTATCCTCTAGACTCTGCTCCCAAATTTTATCGTTACCTCTTTGCCATTCAGTCTGATCTATGAAATTCTGCATCTTTTGTTCTAACATCTTATCCAAGGTTTCCTCTAACCCTTTTCCTAAGGCTTATAGTTTTTATCTAGAGCTCTGTCTCCTGAGAAGATAAGCTACTTAATATTGTAATAATTCTGTCAACTTCTTTTAAATCCATCCCTGTTCATTCAAAATATCATTCATAAAATCCAAAGGAATTTATTGTGTTTCTCATTTTTCTTTTTTTAATTGTATATTCTATTTACTTACATTTTAAATATTATCCCCTCTCCCAATCTCCAACCCCAGGAAACCCTAATCTCAACCCTCCTTCTCCTGCTTCTATGAGGGTGTGCACCCACCCACTCCTCCCATTCCGCAACACTTTTATCCTTGAGATTAGGGGGTTTTGCTGTTGCTGTTTTGGTTTTCGTTGTTGTTGTTGTTTGTTTTGTTTTCTGTTTTGGTTTTGTTTTTGGTTTTGGGGGGGGTGGGTTTGTTGTTGTTTTGTTTTGTTTTTTGAGACAAGGTTTAGCCCTGGCTGTCCTAGAACTCACTCTGTAGACCAGGATGGCCTAGAACTCAGAAATCTGCCTGCCTCTGCCTTCCAAATTCTAGGATTAAAGGCGAATGTCACCACTGCCTGGCTGAGATTAGTTTTCAAGTATCTGAAAATTATCTTGTTTCCTAATCGAGAGCGTGTTGTACCTTTGTCTCCCTCTGCTGTTCACCTCGGGACACTGCAGTTCACTTTTGGACTATCCTGCCTTTGCCCTGCTGCATTTGCATACCAATCTCAGTTGGTAGAGCCAGTCTGGCTGTTTTGCATCCTGTTTAGACTTGTGGAGGTGTTGGGGTGGGGGGTGGGGGTGTAAGCCTTCAAGGGAAGGCTCCCTGGGGCAAAGATGCCCAGATAAGCTCGCGATGCCTGTGAAAAAGCTTTAGAAGGTTAAATGCTGTTTTTTTCAGCTGTCAAATCTTAGCTGTGAAGGCCACTCTACAGACAACATCACGGAGTCCTTGGTCCTTCTTTCAGGCTCCAGGAACGCCCAGCCACATTGCGGAGGGAGCTTTTCAGTACTCTCTGTAAACCACTTAAACCCACTCAGTGATTACTTTACCCAGTGCTGCAGTTTTAAAGCACAGACCTAGCTGTTTATTTATTTATTTGTTTATTTATTTATTTATTTATTTAGTGGGAGGGAGGAATTTTATCTTAGGTTAGAGGGCTCCAAGAGAGACCTTGGTGCACCAGTTGCTGCAGTAATTTTTGCCCCCAATACACCCGTATTAAAAACACACACTTCAGTTATTATATTTATAAGCTGTAAGCTTAAATCAGGCAGCTTTATCACCACACCAAACTATCTCCCAGCTATGATACCCTTGCTGCTTGCAAATTGTCCTGGTCACATGGTTCTGTTCCATATTCTCTTCCTCCTCTCTCTTTCAGACCTCCCATCCCATTTTTTACTTATGCTGCCCAATCACAGGCTCTAGCCTTTATTTGACCAGTAAAAATGGTGAAAAAATTCACATATCAGTATGTGAATTTGAATTTGAAGACCTCCCAAGCATACAGCTTGGTAGAATTAACATTGTGAAAAAAGACCTTCCTACCAAAACAATCTACTGATTCAGTGAAAGCACAATCAACATCCTCATCTCATTCTTCACACAAATAGAAAGAAAATTCTCACATTGATATGGAAAAGATCCACAATAGCAATTAGTCCTAGATAACTGTTTGTTTCTATGCATTCTGTTCATTTTATGTGCTAAGTTCATCTGTCTAAGACCCCAACTTTTTAAAAATTATTTTATTAGATATTTTCTTCATTTATATTTCAAATGCTATCCCAAATGTCCCTTATACCCTCCCCCTGCCCTGCTCACCTGCCCACTCACTCTCACTTCTTGGCCCTGGCATTCCCCTGTATGGGGCATATAAAGTGTGCAAGACCAAAGAGCCTCTCTTCCCAATGATGGCTGACTACAACATCTTCTGCTATATATATGCAGTTAGAGACACGAGCTCTGGGGGTACTGATTAGTTCATATTGTTATTCCACCTATAGGGTTGCAGACCCCTTCAGTTCCTTGGGTAATTTCTCTGCTCCTCCATTGGGGTCTCTGTGCTCTATCCTATAAATGACTGTGGGCATCCACTTCTATATGTGCCAGGCACTGGCATAGCCTCACAAGAGATAGCTATATCAGTGTCCTTTCAGCAAAATCTTGCTGGTATATGAGATAGTCTGTGTTTGGTGGCTGATTATGGGATGGACTCCCGGGTGGGGCAGTCTCTGGATGGTCCATCCTTTCATCTTAGCTCCAAACTTTGAAACTCCTTCCACTGGTATTTTGTTCCCTATTCTAAGGAGGAATGAAGTATCCACTTATTGGTCTTCCTTCTTCTTGATTTTCTTGTGTTTTGGAGATTGTATCTTGGGTATTCTAGGTTTCTGGGCTAATATCCACATATCAGTGAGTGCAAGTGAGTTCTTTTGTGATTGGGTTACCTCACTCAGGATGTTATCCTCCAGATATATCCAATTGCCTAAGAATTTCATAGATTCATTGTTTTTAATAGCTAAGTGGTATTCCACTCCATTGTGTAAATGTACCACATTTTCTGTATCCCTTACTCTGTTGAAGGACATCTGGGTTCTTTCCAGCTTCTGGCTATTATAAATAGGGCAGCTATGAACATAGTGGAGCATGTGTCCTTATTACCAATTGGAACATTTTCTGGGTCCCCTGAATTTTTGATCTTAGCCATTCTGACTGGTGTGAGGTGAAATCTCAGGGTTGTTTTGATTTGCATTTCCCTGATGATTAAGGATGTTGAACATTTTTTCAAGTGCTTCTCAGCCCTTCGGTATTCCTCAGTTGAGAATTCTCTGTTTAGCTCTATACCCCATTTTTTAATGGGGTGGACCCCAACTTTTATACATCTATTTCTATCATATCTTTGATTTTTAAGTCAGTCGTACTTTGAATCCTCCATTGTACCCATTTGTCCTCTTCTTCCACAGTTAAGAATCTCAGAACTCACTCTTAAATTCTTTGAGTCTTGATGTATTCAATCATAGAATGGATATTGGTAGTATATGATTGTCTTAGAAAGGGTGAAGGAGCTGGAGAAAGAACAAACGCAATCTTAATTAGTGCTTTGAAAATCTGGTGTAATTTGATAACCATAAATTGTAATATGATATTGCTATTTGGTTTTCTTCTCTATATTTTCAGCATCCAACAAAGAAGCTCCAATGTGTTTACTTCAGTGATTTCCAGGGTAGATACCATAGATGTTACAAATTATTTTGGGAAGTATGGGTAGCTTAAAGACTGCCCTCATTCCATCTGAGGATGGCAAAAGTCTTGGAGGACATTATATACTCAGGTTTCTAAAATTAATTAAGACCTGGAATGTTTTAACTAGAATCTGCTGCACCTAAATGCAGTTTGATATCATGTCTTTTCCAACTGAACACCATTTTGTGGAGGAGTCATTTGACATATTGAGGTGAATAGTTTGGTGTATTTTGTTCTGTTTTCGTTTATTCTAGTTGCCTATGTTACTGGTCCTGTGTTCATGTGGATCCCATCCTTCTTGGCTTCTGCTTAAACATATTTATTTGTTATAACCATGCATCTCTTCTTCTCATGTAAATCATAGTTGTATGTGTTATTTTAGTTGAAAGTCGATTTTGTTCTTTATGAGAATGGCTACTCCAGCTTGTTTCTTGGGACCATTTGCTTGGAAAATTGTTTTCCAACCTTTTACTCTGAGGTAGTGTCTGTCTTTGTCACTGAGGTGCANTTCCTGTATGCAACAAAATGCTGGATCCTGTTTAGGTATCCAGTTTGTTAGTCTATGTCTTTTTATTGGGCAGTTGAGTTCATTGATGTTAAGAGATATTAAGGAAAAGTGATTGTTACTTCCTGTTAATTTTCTTGTTAGAGTTGGAGTTATGTTTGTGTGGCTACCTTCTTTTGGGTTTGTTGAAAGAAGATTACTTTCTTGCTTTTCTAGGGTGTAGTTTCCCTCCTTGTTTTGATGTTTTCAATCTATTCTCCTTTGTAGGGCTGGATTTGTGGAAAGATATTGTGTAAATTTTGTTTTGTCATGGAATATCTTGTGTTCTCTGTGTAGGTTAATTGAGAGTTTTGCTGGGTAGTAGGCTTGGCTGGCATTTGTGTTCTCTTAGGGTCTGCATGACATCTGCCTAGGATCTTCTGGCTTTCATAGTCTCTGGTGAGAAGTCTGGTGTAATTCTGATAAGTCTGCCTTAATGTTACTTGACCCTTTCCCCTTACTGCTTTTAATATTCTTTCTTTGTTTGGTGCATTTGGTGTTTTGATTATTATGTGATGGGAGGAATTTCTTTTTTTGTCCAGTCTATTTGGAGTTCTATAGGCTTCTCACATGTTCATGCCATCTCTTTCTTTAGGTTAGGGAAGTTTTNTGTTTAGCTCTATACCCCATTTTTTAATGGGGTGGACCCCAACTTTTATACATCTATTTCTATCATATCTTTGATTTTTAAGTCAGTCGTACTTTGAATCCTCCATTGTACCCATTTGTCCTCTTCTTCCACAGTTAAGAATCTCAGAACTCACTCTTAAATTCTTTGAGTCTTGATGTATTCAATCATAGAATGGATATTGGTAGTATATGATTGTCTTAGAAAGGGTGAAGGAGCTGGAGAAAGAACAAACGCAATCTTAATTAGTGCTTTGAAAATCTGGTGTAATTTGATAACCATAAATTGTAATATGATATTGCTATTTGGTTTTCTTCTCTATATTTTCAGCATCCAACAAAGAAGCTCCAATGTGTTTACTTCAGTGATTTCCAGGGTAGATACCATAGATGTTACAAATTATTTTGGGAAGTATGGGTAGCTTAAAGACTGCCCTCATTCCATCTGAGGATGGCAAAAGTCTTGGAGGACATTATATACTCAGGTTTCTAAAATTAATTAAGACCTGGAATGTTTTAACTAGAATCTGCTGCACCTAAATGCAGTTTGATATCATGTCTTTTCCAACTGAACACCATTTTGTGGAGGAGTCATTTGACATATTGAGGTGAATAGTTTGGTGTATTTTGTTCTGTTTTCGTTTATTCTAGTTGCCTATGTTACTGGTCCTGTGTTCATGTGGATCCCATCCTTCTTGGCTTCTGCTTAAACATATTTATTTGTTATAACCATGCATCTCTTCTTCTCATGTAAATCATAGTTGTATGTGTTATTTTAGTTGAAAGTCGATTTTGTTCTTTATGAGAATGGCTACTCCAGCTTGTTTCTTGGGACCATTTGCTTGGAAAATTGTTTTCCAACCTTTTACTCTGAGGTAGTGTCTGTCTTTGTCACTGAGGTGCANTTCCTGTATGCAACAAAATGCTGGATCCTGTTTAGGTATCCAGTTTGTTAGTCTATGTCTTTTTATTGGGCAGTTGAGTTCATTGATGTTAAGAGATATTAAGGAAAAGTGATTGTTACTTCCTGTTAATTTTCTTGTTAGAGTTGGAGTTATGTTTGTGTGGCTACCTTCTTTTGGGTTTGTTGAAAGAAGATTACTTTCTTGCTTTTCTAGGGTGTAGTTTCCCTCCTTGTTTTGATGTTTTCAATCTATTCTCCTTTGTAGGGCTGGATTTGTGGAAAGATATTGTGTAAATTTTGTTTTGTCATGGAATATCTTGTGTTCTCTGTGTAGGTTAATTGAGAGTTTTGCTGGGTAGTAGGCTTGGCTGGCATTTGTGTTCTCTTAGGGTCTGCATGACATCTGCCTAGGATCTTCTGGCTTTCATAGTCTCTGGTGAGAAGTCTGGTGTAATTCTGATAAGTCTGCCTTAATGTTACTTGACCCTTTCCCCTTACTGCTTTTAATATTCTTTCTTTGTTTGGTGCATTTGGTGTTTTGATTATTATGTGATGGGAGGAATTTCTTTTTTTGTCCAGTCTATTTGGAGTTCTATAGGCTTCTCACATGTTCATGCCATCTCTTTCTTTAGGTTAGGGAAGTTTTCATCTATAATTTTGTTGAAGATATTTACTGGCCCTTTAAGTTGGAATTTTTGCTCTCTTCTATACCTATTATCCTTAGTCTTGGTCTCCTCATTGTGTCCTGGATTTCTTGGATGTTTTGGGTTGGGAGCTTTTTGCCTTTTGCATTTTATTTGACCTTTGTGTCAATGTTTTCTATGGTATCTTCTGCACCTGAGATTCTCTCTTCTATCTCTTGTATTCTGTTGGTAATGCTTGCATCTATGACTCCTCATCTCTTTCCGAGGATTTCTAACTTCAGGGTTGTCTCCCTTTGTGATTTCTTTATTGTTTCTATTTCCATTTTTAGATCTTGGATGGTTTTGTTTATTTCCTTCGCCTGTTTGATTGAGTTTTCCTGTAATTCTTTAAGGGATTTTTGTGTTTCCTCTTTAAGGGCTTCTATCTGTTTACCTGTGTTCTCCTGTACTTCTTTAAGGGAGTTATTTATGTCCTTCTTAAAGTCCTCTATCATCATCATGAGAAGTTAATTTAGGTCTGAATCTTGCTTTTCTCATGTGATGGTGTATTCACGACTTGCTATGTTAGGAGAATTGGGTTCTGATGATGCCATGTAGCCTTGGTTTCTGTTGCTTATGTTCTTACTCTTGCCTCCAACCATCTGATTATCTCTTAGTGCTACTAGCCCTCGCTAAATCTGACTGGAGACTGTCCTTCCTGAGATCCAAGTTGTGTCAGAATTCCTCAGAGTTCAGCTGTCTCTGTGATCCTGTGATTCTGGGTTCCTGTGATCCTGAGATCCTGGGTGTATCAGAAGAGCTTCTGGGAGTAAAGCTGTCTCTGGGACCCTGACATCCTGGTGTGGCCAAGCACCTGGGATCCTGGAATCCTGGGATCCTGAGCATGTTCAAACACCTGGGAGTGGAACTGGTTTCAGAGTTAGAACCCAAGGTCAGCTCAGAGCTCCAACCCAGACTGGAAGAAACCTGTGCAACTGATTGGGCGGGATTCCTGCCAATTTGTAAGTGCTCTTTTAATTTCTAAGTTATTCTGTTCTGCTGTCCTTCTCCTTCCTATCTTGCTCTCTCCTTCTGCTATGTGCAGGGCTATGGGTATAGAGGAAGAGAGGGGAGGGAGAGAGCCCATGCCAAGCCAGAGTTCCTGAGATCTGGGCAGGTGGACTCGGGAGGGCTGCCGGACACTTTCCACATGGCTCCGGGTGGGCATCTGGTTGTGTGAAGTCACTGACCCCACATGGCATGGGGTGGACAAGGGGCAGCCCCAGATACCAGGTTCTCAGTCTCTGGCATCTCATGCTGGATACAGCACAGGAGCTGAGAACAGAATAGGGACCCTGGAGCAACACTCTGCCCCAGAGGGGAATGGAAGAGAGGTCAGGGGAGAGGGGGCACTGGGTGGTTCACACACAGGCAAGTATCCAGTCTGAAGTGTAGGAAGGCCTTCTGATGGGAGATAGGTGAGGCTAGCTAGAAGAAAGCCTATCCCATCATCCAAATACAGTGGCCCTTGATGAACAGAGACAGTCTATGGTTTTAAAGCTTTATTGTAGAAAGGCAGGGGAAAAGGGAAAAGGTAGAAAGAGAGAGACTGGCCATGGCCAAAAGGAGAGAAGGGGAAAAGGAGAGAAAAAAGAAAGGCTAGAGAGTAAGAAAGCTTAGAGAGAGAGAGAGAGAGAGAGAGAGAGAGAGAGAGAGAGAGAGAGAGAGAGAGAGAGAGAGTAAGAGGGAGAGAGTAAGAGGGAGAGAGTAAGAGGGAGAGAGCGAGGTCAGGCCAAGCAGCCCCTCTTATAGTGGGCTTGTTATCTTGCTGTTGCTAGGTAAGTGGGAGGAGACTATCCTGAAGGTCAGAAGCTTGGGACATTGTGTATGTGACTACTAGCCACATGCTTCTCCTGTGGGGGTTGTGGGAACAGTAACTTTGATAGGAGCCAGGGATTCAGGAGACATGAGGCAATGCCTTCTATAACATGTAGGTGAAAATAATCACCACTGGGTTTCACCGGGGTTCACAACCTCAACTCGACTAGAGAACAGCTTGTCTGTGCATAGCCCATTGCCCCTCAGCTGTGATGTAATAATGCCATTGCAATGTAGTGTTCCTAGTTTCTGTAATTTTTCCTAGAGGAATAGATCACATGTTTTTTCCAAGTATCCTTTTTTTTTAACAAAAGTTTACTAAAAGTTTAAATATAAATTCAAATAATAAATTGAATAAGAGGTTTACAACAGTGAATGTCTACATATGTATCCTTTAAGATTAGATATTAATTATATGTCACTAGCTCTACAGATTCATGGAGAGTTAAAGACCATAACTAAGTTATCATTGAAGTTTTATATAGATAAACCCAGTCAATATTTTATCTTCTCTTCTTGCACCTACAATAAATCATTAGTTCCCTCCTTATGACCTTTGGTTTATTGTTTTGCAACCTCTCAGAATGTGTTCTAAGTTGCACGTGCCTGCATTCTGTCTCAGAAGACATTAACTCATGACACTTGGAGACTAGCAGAGTTTACATTGCAGTCTTCATATCAGAGAGAACTTAGTAGTGGACCTATTGTAAAAGGGGCTTAAAAATTATTAGTCTAATTCTAGGAATTCTTATACAATTGTCATTAAAATTTTTAAAATCATCTATTTGCATATATATAGCATCACTAAAAGACAGTGCATCCTCGTTGTTCTGCAGAAATCTGCTCATAAGGGTGGGCTAAATCATAGCAGCTGTTATATATATATTAACAGCAAAAGTATATTAATAGCAGGAATCTTTTCTCAAATGTAGTCTCTTCAGTCTTACCCAGAAGAGCAAATCCATCATGACTTTACAATCCATGGTGAAACCATCTCAGGAAGATCATCTGCTACTTTTTATCTTCTCCTTGATGACTGCTGGCAAATTACTACACATTTACTACAAGTTCTCAAATATGTGTGCCTCACATGGAAATTGTAATTCATCCTAGAAAACATAATGAATTTTCATTTTTGTTTTGACTTGTGCATGTGGAATTTTTGTTATTGTATGTGATATGGAAACAGCAGGTTATGACAGAGCATAGTATGTGAAAAAAGTGTAAGTCCTAAACATTTAACATGGCATTAGATAAAGTCAGGTGGACACATGGTAAGCTAGGTTGTTTTACATGATATGTCTCCAGGACTAAGCAAAAGAGATAGGAGTATTCTGGAGTGTGTCAGCCATACTAGGCTGGAGCACAATGTATGGGATCAGGGTACATGTAAGGACTTAAAGGAACCATGGATTGGGTCATATTATAGATCATGAGTCCAAGTCTGATTGTAAGATTTATATGATCTCAAACCTTTTAACCCAAAACTTTTTCTGTCCATAAGAAATGCAGAAATTGGATCTTCCACCTGAACACAGCGGAGGGTGCCAGGGCCCCAGAGGAGTCTCCACGCTGCAGGACCCCTAGCACACCCGGAACCTCAGGATCACTGGTGAGTGGAACACAAAATCACCTCCAGAGAATCACAGAGGGTCTTGTGCTAGCATGATCAGGGACAAAGGAACCCCACCCAATCAGAGGCTAGAATTCGTTCTGACCGGGGTCAGGCTGGTCATTGTCCACTTGAACCCAGCAGAAGGTGCCAAGGGCCCCAGAGGACTCTCCAAACCACAGGATTCCCCCCTGCAAACCCAGGACCTTGGGATCACTGCAGAGCACATGGGCAACAGAAGCAACAGAGCTTCTTGAACAGGGTCCCTTTGGACCTTCATCCTTAGCCAGGAGGCAGAGCTGAGACCCAGATCCCTGGGTACCTTCCTTGCCAGAGGAGAGTTGGCCTACAGGAAGGGATCTGGCCCCAGGACTCAGAAAGTGGATCAGAGCTCCAGAATTCTGGAAACATAACCTGAAAGAGGAGAGACTGCCTGCCGAGAGTGCTCTGACCACTGGGACTCAGGTGAGAG